>NC_053023.1:144840702-144995628 GCF_003073215.2 Triticum urartu
TCCTTCAATTTCAACGGGAACGTTGTGACTAACCATAGAGGTTTGACACTGGCCCGCAGGGGTGTGTACCACAATCGCAGTGTTCATCTCTTCGTATTTGATGCCATGCATGAATGCAAACTCAGCTGATATGAAAGAATGTGATGCTCCTGTATCAAATAAAACAGATGCTGGTACTGAATTTACGAGGAGTGTACCCATCACGGTAGCAGGCTGGTCTAGAACTTCATTGAGATCAACATGGTTGGCATGAACACGACCATAAGACTTGGCATTGTTGTTGCGAGGCTGGTTGCTTCCACGGCCAGTTGCTGGAAGGGCCAGTTGATTCTGTTTCTGGTTGCATTCCCTAGCACGGTGCCCTGGTTGTCCACACTTGAAGCACAAACCATTCTCAGGACTAGGAACAGGAGCTTGGGGTGGTGGAGCTGGAAGCCTTGGCTGCCTAGTTGGAGTCGTAGGTAGACGAGGTGCAGCATAGGACTGCCTTGGGGCAGGTGCATTCGGCTGGTACATGCTGTTGGGAATCCATATCTTGCGCTTCTGCGAGGACGGGCCCGAAGATGAGCCCGTGTCACGGCTGCGCTTGTGAGAGCTCTGGTATTCCTGCAGACCAGTTTCGACATTGATGGCTTTGTTCACCAGAGTGGCGAAATCAGCAAAATCATGCACTAGAAGTGCGAGTTTGATGTCAGCTTGAAGGCCATCCCGGAATTTCTCCTGTCTACGTGCATCAGTTGCAATGTCTTCTTCAGCATAGCGGGACAAGTCCAGAAACTCCCGCTGATAAGCTTCCACAGTTTTGTTGCCTTGGGTGAGGTTGCGGAACTCACGCTTCTTTCGGTCCATGACTCCCTGAGGAATGAAGCAAGCACGGAAGGCAGCTTGGAAGTCTGGCCAGGTGATGATTGTTCCAGCTGGCAGAGTACGCCTGTGGCTGTCCCACCATTGAGCCGCGGGTCCTTTCAGAAAGAAGGAAGCAAAGGTGACATAGCTGGCAAGGGCTACATCAGCAGACTCCATCTCATAGGTGATGTCACGGAGCCAGTCGTCAGCATCCAGAGGCTGAGTTGAGCTGCGGTACACGGTTGGGTTGAGGCGCATGAAATCTTGCAGAGTCACTTGGGTTGGCTGCTGGTTCATATTGGGGCGAGGAAACTGAGCCATAATATTCTCCATGAACTGACGATTCAGCTCAAACTGTTGCATCATCCCAGCCATGTACTCAGGCGGTGGTGGGGCGTTGCCACCATGACCACGACCACCTGGTCTAACCATCCTGCTAATATTTAACAGGGGTAGTTCAGCATTGAGGAATTGTAAAAACAAGAATCATTCATGATGAAACATGCACAACGAACGTAGCACGATAGATACTACATAGTAGTCGGCATATCTTACAAAAGAGATCATGCATGGAGTTCGTTACACAGAGTTTGGTACATAGACTAAGACATCATAGGCGGCACGCAGGCTCGCGGCGAATGCAGCTAACACTAATAAGCAAGTCTACGTCAGTCCCATGCAGTACTGCGGAGGTAGGTGTAGCCTGACAGCTGGTAGTGACGCGAAGGGAAGACCTCCACGCGAGTAGCCTGGGGTCCACGGATACTCTGGTGCGGAACCCGATGCGCAGGTGGCAGGAGAGGACCCAATGCAGGAGAGTAGCCTCCCACATCTGGCCAGCCGACGCCCTGGGGCATCACGGTCCGGGCAGGGTAGATCGCAGAACGCGACAGATCACCAGAGCGGACAGAGGGGTGCAACAGCGTCAGAGCACGATACAGGTGCTGACGGGTGGTGTACAACTCGTGGCGGAGAGCTCGGTTAGCTCTATCCAGCCCATCAGCATGCAGAACCAGGTTCTGATGGTAGAAGGGCTCTCGGGTGACAGTGGAGTAGGCAGCAGTGTAGTATCCCTCTGCTCCAATATCGGATGCGATAGCAATGTGCCTGAAGGGGGAGGTGTCCAACTCCTGATACTCTCCACGGAGACGTGTCAGAGCAGCATAAGCAGCATCGTGGACCGCCATGTCGATGGTCACTCCAACACCATGAGCAGTGTGCAGCACGGTAGTGGAGTCATACTCCCGAGAGTAGAGGTGGACGATGGCACGGTACTGCTCCTGGTTGAAGTCCTGATACTCCTCATAGACGGTGTACTCAGGGTGCCAGCGATAACCCAGATAGGTCATCATCTCAACCAACACAGCAGGTGATCCTGAGGCACCAATGGCCGTCGTGTGGCGCATGACCTGCCTCGTGGGTTCCATCTGAAAACACAGATGTTTTCATAGGAGTCAAATGACAATGTGGATAATGTTCAAATACAATTCTAAAGAATAACTAGGGCTTATCCAACTTTGGGGTGAATGTCGTAATGGGATCCTAGTGTCAGAGTTAGTAAATTCGTTTAACCCGAGTAGAAGAGAGTTCAGAGTCCCAGAGTAAAGGTCGAGGAGTAAAAGATCCTAGTACCACCCGATGGCGACGTGGGCCCGTAAGGCACACAGCCAAGTTAGTAAAAGCTTTTGCAATGTCTAGACTCGACTTCGGCCAAGGAGTGTGGAAGGGGGGTTCCTACAGGCAGTCGGCTTTGATACCAACTTGTGACGCCCCCGATTTAATCGTACACTAATCATACACGCAAACGTGTATGATCAAGATCAGGGACTCACGGAAAGATATCACAACACAACTCTACAAATAAAATAAGTCATACAAGCATCATATTACAAGCCAGGGGCCTCGAGGGCTCGAATACAAGAGCTCGATCATAGACGAGTCAGCGGAAGCAACAATATCTGAGTACAGACATAAGTTAAACAAGGTTGCCTTAAGAAGGCTAGCACAAACTGGGATACGGATCGAAAGAGGCGCAGGCCTCCTGCCGGGGATCCTCCTAACTACTCCTGGTCGTCGTCAGCGGGCATCACGTAGTAGTAGGCACCTCCGGTGTAGTAGGAGTCGTCGTCGACGGTGGCGTCTGGATCCTGGGCTCCAACATCTGGTTGCGACAACCAAGAAGAAGGAATAGGGGAAAAGAGGGAGAAAGCAACCGTGAGTACTCATCCAAAGTACTCGCAAGCAAGGAGCTACACTACATATGTATGCATTGGTATCAACTGGAATAAGGCTATCATATGTGGACTGAACTGCAGAATGCCGGAATAAGAGGGGGATAGCTAGTACTTTCGAAGACTACGCTTCTGGCAGCCTCCGTCTTGCAGCATGTAGAAGAGAGTAGACTGAAGACCTCCAAGTAGCATCGCATAGCATAATCCTAACCGATGATCCTCCCCTCGTTGCCCTGTGAGAGCGACCACCGGTTGTATCTGGCACTTGGAAGGGTGTGTTTTATTAAGTATCCGGTTCTAGTTGTCATAAGGTCAAGATACAACTCCAAGTCGTCTTGTTACCGAAGATCACGGCTATTCGAATAGATTAACTTCCCTGCAGGGGTGCACCACATACCCCAACACGCTCGATCCCATTTGGCCGGACACACTTTCCTGGGTCATGCCCGGCCTCGGAAGATCAACACATCGCAGCCCCACCTAGACCAACAGAGAGGTCAGCACGTCGGTCTAAACCTAAGCGCCCAGGGGTCTGGGCCCATTGCCCTTAGCACACCTGCACGTTGCGAACGCGGCCGAAAGCAGACCTAGCCTAGTGGCCTTCCAGTCCAATCCGGCGCGTGCCACTCAGTCGCTGACGTCACGAAGGCTTCGGCTGATACCACGACGCCGGGATACCCATAACTACTCCCGCGTAGATGGTTAGTGCGTATAGACGAAATGGCCAGACTCAGATCAAATACCCAGATCTCGTTAAGCGTGTTAAGTATCCGCGAACGCCGACCAGGGCCAGGCCCACCTCTCTCCTAGGTGGTCGGAACCTGCCCTGCCGCTCCGCCTCAAAACTCCACTCGCGGGTGCTCCTCAAGCCGAACCGTCTTTGGTCACCACATGTATCATGTATAAAGTATATAGTATATACCCGTGATCACCTCCCGAGTGATCACGGCCCGATAGTATAGCATGGCAGACGGACAAGGATGTAGGGCCACTGATGATAAACTAGCATCCTATACTAAGCATTAGGATTGCAGGTAAAGGTAACAACAATAGTAGCAAGGACAGGCTATGCATCAGTATAGGATTAACGGGAAGCAGTAACATGCTACGCTACTCTAATGCAAGCAGTATAGAGAAGAGTAGGCGATATCTGGTGATCAAAGGGGGGGCTTGCCTGGTTGCTCTGGCAAGAGAGAGGGATCGTCAACTCCGTAGTCGTACTGGGTAGCAGCGGCGTCGGTCTCGGTGTCTAGCGAGAGAGGAGGGGGAAGAAACAATAAATATTTAAGCAAACAGATGCATAGCGATGCATGACATGACAAGTAGTGGTGTTAGGGGTGCCCTATCGCGGTATGAGGTGATACCGGTGAAGGGGGGAAACATCCGGGAAAGTATCCCCGGTGTTTCGCGTTTTCGCACAGATGAAACAGAGGGGGAAAGTTGCATGTTCGCTATGCTAGGGATGCGTGGCGGATAAACGGGCTGCGTATTCAAATTCGTCTCGTCGTTCTGAGCAACTTTCATGTTGAAAATATTTTAATCCGAGTTACGGATTAAAAGATATGATTTTCTAAAGATTTTATTAATTTCTGAGATTTAATTAATTATTTAATTAATTCGAAAATGATTTAATGACATCAGCATGATGTCATGCTGACATCGGCAGTCAACAGAGTTGACTTGGTCAACCTAACATGTGGGTCCAGGGGGGACCCACCTGTCATCCTCTAATTAGGTTAATTAGGGTTTAGGTTAATCTAATTACAGTTTAATTAAACTTAACTAGTTAATTAAATTAATTAAACCGGATTAATTAACTTAATTAATTTCTTAATTAATTAATTAATTAATTAATAATTTTATTAAATCATTTTTATTTCTATTAATTATATTTATTTTATTTTTATTTTTATTTTAATTCCTTTTTTTAATAAAACGTTCTGGGGCCATGGGGCCCCCGTGTCAGTGGCCCAGGGGGCCTATCGGGCGCGGGTTCTCGCGGGCAGTGGGCGCCCGGGCGTGCACCCGTGGCCGCCCAGTGGGGCGTCGGCCACGGCGACGGATCGGAGCGGGGCGGCGCAGGCTGGAGGTGGGGGCGCGGCCGGGCCGGTGCGGGTGCGGCGGTGGCTGGGACCAGGGGGGAAGGGCGCGGCGGCCGTGGCAGGGGAGCCGCACGGGGAAGCGGGGAGGGGCCGGGGGCGGGACGGCCCGGCGCGGGCGACGGTGGCGCCGGAGCGCGTCGAGCGGTGACGGCCGAGGCGACCTAGGGGGAGAGGAGGGCGAAGGGGGGAGCTCACGGGGGGGTAGGGCCACGGGGCAGTGGGCTCGGGGGCGGTCGGGGAAGACCGGCGAGGAGGAGGACGAGGAGGCGTTCGGCGGCGACGGGGCGGTCCGGCGACGGGGTCGGGGGGCGCGGCGCTGGAACGGCGGCCTCGGCACGGGGCGAGGAGGAGGCCGAGGCACGCGGGGCGATGGCGGCGTCCACGGAGACCTCAGGCAGCGGGCACGCCGGCGAGGTGGCCGTGGACGAGGCAGGCCGCGGCGGGGCGGCTCCGGCGGGGGTTCCGGGCGGCGGCGGGGCGCCTTTTTCCCCCGATCCAGATCGGGGGGAGCGAGGGGGCGAGCGGGGTGGGGCGAGTGCGGGGGAGTGGGGATCGGGTGGGTTAGGGTTTGGGGGGGAATGGTTAAGGGGAGGGGGGAAGGCCGGTTGGGCCTGCGCCCGCATGGGCCGGCCAACTGGGCCAGTAGGCCGGGGGAGGGGGTTCCCTCTTTCTTCTCTCTTTTTTTTTGTTTTGTTAGTTTCTTTCTTTTATTTATTTTCCTTTTCTGTCTTTATTTATTTTAAAATACTTAGGCAGTTTATAAAATTGTGTTTATTACACCATATTGACCTATGTAAAATATGGCATCTCCCGAACACTTTTGTTTTAAATTTTGAAAAACTTTTATTGTTTGCTTTGATTTTGAAATTTGAATTCGAATGGGATTGAATCATCGCGAGGTTTACAACAGTAAGAGTGGTGACGAGGCATCATTAGCAGAGGTTACTGTAGCTTGATTATCCGGGCGTTACATATTCTCCTCTCGACCCCCAAAGAAAAGAAAAGAAAAGAATTTCAAAGAAACACACTGAAATATTTTTCGAGTTTTTTTTTTCTGAAAAAAGTAAAACAAGAAAAAGAAAAAGTATTTACCCGGGAAAGCTCCCAGCAAGCAAAAGAAGAACTAGAAATCTTTTTGAGTTTTCTTTTAATACTACTTCTAAGCATGCATGGAAAGTAAATTAAACTACAACTATTTTTTTCTTAAGGTTTTTCAACACACAAGAAGAAAGCAGGAAAAAGAAAATAAAGTAGCATGGATGATACAATGAAAAAGTATGAACACCGACAACTAAAATGAGTGTGTGAACATTAATTTAATGTCGGTGAGAAATACGTACTCCCCCAAGTTTAGGCTTTCGGCCTAAGTTGGTCTATGCCCACGACTACCCCGGATGATACCCGAAATCGTAGTTGGGGTTGTACTATGCTGCAGCAGCTACCGCTTGGCGAGTCGCTTCTTGGAGGCGAGCGGCCTCCGTCTCCCTCTCATACTTGTTTGCCTCCTCTCTGGTTATAAAATATCTCCCTTTTGCCTGAAAGTTAAATAAGAAAAGAGTAGGAATGGTAACATGGACAGCACGCCGTCTGTCAAAGATTAATCGGTACTGGAGGGACTGTTCGTTCCTCTCAAGAGACTGATAGCTCACCAAAGCATTATAATCAAGAAAAGGGGTGGCAACTCTATGTCATTCCCCCTTATGGGTACTCCGAGATAATTGGCTAAACAAGTTGCATAAATCCCGCCAAATAAATCTCCATCTTTAGCATTAAGGTGTAACCTCCTAGCAATAATGGCCCCTAGATTATATCGCTTATCACCCAACACTGCACACTTGAGGACACTAAGATCCGATGCACAAAGGTGGTTATGATCATGTTTACCATTAATGCATCTACCTATAAAGAGAGCAAAATAATGTATGGCAGGGAAATGAATTCTTCCCATGGAGGCTTGTGTGATATTTCTAGTTTCTCCCACAGTGATGCTAGCAAGGAAATCATTGTATTCATATTTGTGACGCTCACTATGAATGCCACACTATTGGATTTTGCATGCAGTATTAAAATCTTCAAGGACCATGGTATATGATTCATCATAAAGATCAAATAAAACAGTATGGGTATTGCGCTTAGATGAAAATTCAAACCTCCGCAAAAAGGAATCGGTGAGGTAATAGTATTATCGGCACTTGTCTGACAAGAAGTCCTCAAGGCCGGCATTTCGTATGTATGCATCAAACTCATCCTTGAAACCTGCATGAACCATGAATTCATCCGACGTCCATTCACAAGGCCGCACTTGAGCTTCCCTTGGTGGTTCAAGGTCCGGCTCACGTATCACGAGCCTCGATGCTTGCTTCCTCGAAGAACCACCTTGGTACATTTTCCTAGACATTTTTCTTGCCTTGAAAATTTTCTAAAATTTTTCGTAACTCAAAATAAAAGTGAACCAAACTCAACAAAATAGATAGCAACTACTCCTACAAGTGTCTAGAGGCTATATCATGCATCACAACTACTTTGGACCATATAAATTTGACATGCAAGCTCAAAAACAGGGTCACCGCATCAGCAAAAATTTACAATAAATAAAGCACTAGAACAAAAACTAATTGGACCATTGTGAAGAAAATATGCCCTAGAGGCAATAATAAAGTTGTTATTTATATTTCCTTATATCATGATAAATGTTTATTATTCATGCTAGAATTGTATTAACCGGAAACTTAGTACATGTGTGAATACATAGACAAACAGAGTGTTCCTAGTATGCCTCTACTTTACTAGCTCGTTAATCAAAGATGGTTAAGTTTCCTGACCATAGACATGTCTTGTCATGTGATTAACGGGATCACATCATTAGAGAATGATGTGATGGACAAGACCCATCAATTAGCTTAGCACAATGATCGTTTAGTTTTATTGCTATTGCTTTCTTCATGACTTATACATATTCCTCTAACTAAGAGATTATGCAATTCCCGAATACCATAGGAACACCTTGTGTGCTATCAAATGTCACAACGTCACCAGGTGATTATAAAGATGCTCTATAGGTGTATCCAAAGGTGTTTGTTGAGTTGGCATAGATCGAGATTAGGATTTGTCACTCCGAGTATCAGAGAGGTATCTTTGGGCCCTCTCGGTAATGCACATCACTATAAGCCTTGCAAGCAATGTGACTAATGAGTTAGTTACAGGATGATGCATTGCGGAATGAGTAAAGAGACTTGCCGGTAACGAGATTGAACTAGGTATGATGATACCGATGATCGAATCTCAGGCAAGTAACATACCGATGACAAATGGAATAATGTATGTTGTTATGCGGTTTGACCGATAAAGATCTTCGTAGAATATGTAGGAGCCAATATGAGCATCCAGGTTCCGCTATTGGTTATTGACCGGAGATGTGTCTTCATCATGTCTACATAATTCTCGAACCCGTAGGGTCCGCACGCTTAACGTTCGATGACAATTTGTATTATGAGTTATGTGTTTTGGTGATCGAAGTTTGTTTGGAGTCCCGGATGAGATCACGGACATGACAAGGAGTCTCAAAATGGTCGAGAGGTAAAGGAAGCCTCCGTAGCCACCGAAAGCCAATCTAGACCCGTTCCGGCACCCTGCCGGAGGGGGCAATCCCTCTTCGGTGGCCATCTTCATCATCCCGGTGCTCTCCATGACGAGGAGGGAGTAGTTCTCCCTCGGGGCTGAGGGTATGTACCAGTAGCTATGTGTTTGATCTCTCTCTCTCGTGTTCTTGAGGTGATATGATCTTGATGTATCGCGAGCTTTGCTATTATATTTGGATCCTATGATGTTTCTTCCCCCCCCCTCTACTCTCTTGTAATGAATTGAGTTTCCCCTTTGAAGTTATCTTATCGGATTGAGTCTTTAAAGATTTGAGAACACTTGATGTATGTCTTGTCGTGGATATCTGTGGTGACAATGGGATTTCACGTGATTCACTTTATGTATGTTTTGGTGACCAACTTGCGGGTTCCGCCCATGAACCTATGCATAGGGGTTGGCACACGTTCTCGTCGTGATTCTCCGGTAGAACTTTGGGGCACTCTTTGAGGTCCTTTGTGTTGGTTGAATGGATGAATCTGAGATTGTGTGATGCATATCGTATAATCATACCCACGGATACTTGAGGTGACATTGGAGTATCTAGGTGACATTAGGGTTTTGGTTGATTTGTGTCTTAAGGTGTTATTCTAGTACGAACTCTAGGGCTGTTTGTGACACTTATAGGAATAGCCCACCGGAATGATTGGAAAGAATAACTTTGAGGTGGTTTCGTACCCTACCATAATCTCTTCGTTCGTTCTCCGCTATTAGTGACTTTGGAGTGACTCTTTGTTGCATGTTGAGGGATAGTTTTATGATCCAATTATGTTAATATTGTTGAGAGGACTTACACTAGTGAAAGTATGAACCCTAGGCCTTGTTTCCTAGCATTGCAATACCGTTTACGCTCACTTTTATCACTTGCTACCTTGCTGTTTTTATTATTTCAGATTTCAAATACCTTTATCTACTATCCATATACCACTTGTTTCACCATCTCTTCGCCGAATTAGTGCACCTATACAATTTACCATTGTATTGGGTGTGTTGGGGACACAAGAGACTCTTTATTATTTGGTTGCAGGGTTGCTCGAGAGAGACCATCTTCATCCTACGCCTCCTACGGATTGATAAACCTTAGGTCATCCACTTGAGGGAAATTTGCTACTGTCCTACAAACCTCTGCACTTGGAGGCCCAACAACGTCTACAAGAAGAAGGTTGTGTAGTAGACATCACCGCCGTCCATCAGGACTCGGGTGAGATGGTATCCGTCAATTATTTGGTCCAGCACCAAGGCAGCCGATCCTCTGTGTCGGATACTAGTCGGGTGATCCCTGCGATCAAAAGTGATCGGGCAGGCCGACCAAGGGCTGAACTTGGGGGTGACGGGCTCCATGGCGTATATGTCTCGGAGTGCGCGTTAGCACCTCCTCTTCGGTATGTGAGTTGCGTAAATCATGTTCACTGTTTTGACCTCTGGTGGGAATTTTTTCTGTCCCCCAGTGTTCGGCTGGCGAGGCTCATCCTCGTCTTCGCTTGGTGTCTCCCTCCCCTCGTGTTCGGCGTTTAGTTTGCCAGCCTGCTTGAAGACCCAGCATTTTCTGTTGGTGTGATTTGTAGGTTTGTCGGAGGTGCCATGAATCTGACATAATCTATGTAGAATCTTGTTTAGGCTGGACGGTCCATTTCTGCTGCCTTTAAATGGCTTTTTCCATTGACCGGGTCGAGAGCCCTTGAATCCGGCATTTACCTTCGTGTTCTCTAGGCTGTCTTCGTTGTTTCGACGCTTGCTTTTATTGCGTCGTGGTTTCCCGTTGCCATCCCTGACTTCGGATGTACCTGGGTTGCTGGTGCCGCTACGGGCCAGCCAACTGTCTTCGCCCACGCAAAAGCGGGTCATAAGGCTTGTTAGGGCTATCATTGTCCTCGGCTTTTCCTGGCCAAGGTGTCTGGCGAGCCATTCTTCCCGGACACTGTGCTTGAAAGCCGCTAAGGCTTCGGCATCCGGGCAGTCGATGATTTGATTCTTTTTCGTGAGAAATCTATTCCAAAGCTTTTGGGATGACTCTCCGAGTTGTTGAATTATGTGACTTAAATCGTCTGCGTCCGGAGGTCGGACATAGGTCCCTTGAAAATTGGCACTAAAAGCATCCTCAAGCTCTTCCCAGCTTCCAATTGAGTTTTCGGGGAGGCTTTTCAGCTAGTGCCAAGGTGGTCCTTTCAACTTGAGGGGTAGGTATTTGATGGCGTGGAGATCATCTCCGCGAGCCATGTGGATGTGAAGGATAAAGTCCTCAATCCAGACCCAGGGCCCGTCGTTCCGTCGTATGCCTCTATGTTCACGGGTTTGAATCCCTCTGGAAATTCATGATCCAGCACCACATCGGAGAAGCATAGGGGGTGCGCGGCACCCCTGTATTTGGATGTGTCATGGCATTCTTCTAACGGTTGTAGCGTTTGGTGTTGATTCTGAGTTGTTATTCGGTCAATATAGTCGTTTGGGCGGCCCTGATTCTGTGCCGGAGCGCGCTTCCTAGATCCGTAGATGGACCTGGCCATATCGGCTTTTTTGTGCAGGTCTTCACGTAAATCGTGCGCTGACTTGTGTGCGACGTCATTAGCCGCCCTGTCGCGGCCACGGGGTGGTCGATCCGGCTGATCGGCCATTTTATTTTTCGGCTGAATGGGCTCTAAAGCCTCGTCGTCGAATTCAGGCAGCAGCTTGCACTTTGGATAGCTCTTTGTGTGGCGACTGCCGCCGTACTTTTCTTTAGTGTCAAGCACTTTGTTCCATCTGTTGTCGAGCGTATTCTGCGCGGCCTTAAGCCTTTTCTTCTACTTCTTCAAGCTCCTCGCGGTGGCAATAAGCCTTCTATGGAGGTTTTCTTGTTCCAAGTGCCTTTCCGGGATGATGTGTGCATCATCGTCTGGACTGTTCTCCTCTCCGGAGACAGGTTGATGAGCTTTACCCTCGGCGTCGCCGTGATCGGACAGCGGCTCCGTACTATGTTCGCCGTCCGCTGGCTCATCCTGCTCCATCGCTGGGTCCATGTGGTCGTCATTTCCTTTGGAGTCGACCGGGGTACTATTCTTTCTTGCGCTGTTATCGCTGTTTTTGCTGAGGCGGGATTTGGAGCGGCGCCTACGTCGTCGCTTTGGTTGCTTCTCGAGGGGACTATCCTTCGCTGCATCCTTCCGTTCCTCGTCGTTGTTTTCTTTGGGTGTATCCACCATGTATATATCGTGTGATGAAGTGGCTGTCCACCGCCCTATGGGCGGTACAGGGCGGTGGTTCATGTTCCTCTCCTGCATCTTCGTCCATACCGTCGATGTCTTCAGAGTCGAAATCAAGCATGTCGGTTAAGTCGTCGACAGTGGCTATTAAGTGGGTGGTGGGTGGGGAACGAATTCCTTCGTCGTCCACTTCCCACTCGAGCCAGACACAGTTCGGCCAACGGTCTCCTGACAAGGAGAGAGACCTCAATGAATCTAGCACGTCGCCCAAGGGCGAGTGCTGAAAAATATCCGTGAAGGTAAACTCCATGACCGGTTCCCAATCAGATTGGATAGGCACGGACGCAGGCGGTTTGGAGCTTGTGGCCGGGGACGAATCCAAGGGTCCGGTAACACGGGTCTCATAGGATTTGAAGGCAGTATTCGGCTCTATCGCAGCTGACTGTGTGGCCTTTGTGGCAGGGTCCATCCACCCGTCCTCGGCTGGCACGTTCTGCTTCGGATTGAGGGCCGGAGTAGCCGCAGGTGCGATCTCCCGAACACCGTCCGATGGCAGAGCTAAGTCATGCTCGTCGTGACTGTGCGGCGCACCTGACATGAGCTTGAATCCGTCGAAGATCAAGTCTCCGCGGATGTCGGCAGTGTAGTTCAAGCTTCCAAATCTGACCTGATGGCCAGGGGCATAGCTATCGATCTGCTCTAGATGGCCAAGCGAGTTGGCCCGCAGTACGAAGCCGCCGAATACAAAGATCTGTCCGGGGAGAAAAACCTCACCCTGGATCGCATCGTTGCCGATGATCGAAGGATCCATCAAGCCTTTATCATGACGGCACAGTGGAACTCTCAATGAAAGCACCAATGTCAGTGGCAAAACTGGCGGATCTCGGGTAGGGGGTCCCGAACTGTGCGTCTAAGGCTGATGGTAACAGGAGGTGGGGGACACAATGTTTACCCGGGTTCAGGTCCTCTCAATGGAGGTAATACCCTACTTCCTGCTTGATTGATCTTGATGATATGAGTATTACAAGAGTTGATCTACCACGAGATCGTAGAGGCTAAACCCTAGAAGCTAGCCTATGATTATGATTGTTTTTGTCCCACGGACTAAACCCTCCGGTTTATATAGACACCGGAGGGGGATAGGGTTACACAGAGTCAGTTACAGAGAAGGAGATCTACATATCCGAATCGCCAAGCTTGCCTTCCATGCAAAGGAGAGTCCCACCCGAACAAGGTACGAAGCCTTCAATCTTGTATCTTCATAGCCAATAGTCCAGCCAAAGTATATAGTCCGGCTGCCCGAGGACCCCCTAATCCAGGACTCCCTCACTTGTCTCCGGCATAGTCCGAGTCAGAAGAGCCAAAAAGTTTGAAAGAAGATTCTTTCGAATACCAAATGCTAAAGTTTGGTGTATGTATCTGATACGTCTCCAACGTATCTATAATTTTTGATTGCTCCATGCTATATTATCTACTGTTTTGGACTATATTGGGCTTTATTTTCCACTATTATATTATTTTTGGGACTAACCTATTAACCGGAGGCCCAGCCCAGAATTGCTGTTTTTTGCCTATTTCGGTGTTTCGAATAAACGGAATATCAAACGGAGTCCAAACGGAATAAAATCTTCGGGAACGTGATTTTCTCACCGAACGTGATCCAGGAGACTTGGACCCTGCTCCAAGGAACAAAAGAGGCGGTCACGAGGGTGGGGCCCCCCCTAGGGCGCGCCCCCTACCTCATGGGCCCCTCGTTGCTCCTCCGGCGTACTTCTTCCTCCTATATATACACACGTACCCCCAAACGGTCAGAACAGGAGCCAATAACCTATTTCCACCGCCGCAACTTTCTGTATCCATGAGATCCCATCTTGGGGCTTGTTCCGGAGCTCCGCCGGAAGAGGGCCGTCACTACGGAGGGCTTCTACATCATCATAGCCTCTCCGATGAAGTGTGAGTAGTTTACCTCAGACCTTCGGGGTCCATAGTTAGTAGCTAGATGGCTTCTTCTCTCTCTTTGAATCTCAATACAAAGTTCTCCCCCTCTCTTGTGGAGATCTATTCGATGTAATCTTCTTTTTGCGGTGTGTTTGTTGAGACCAATGAATTGTGTGTTTATGATCAAGTCTATCTATGAATAATATTTGAATCTTCTCTGAATTCTTTTATGTATGATTGGTTATCTTTGCAAGTCTGTTTGAATTATCCGTTTGGTTTGGCCAACTAGATTGGTAGTTCTTGCCATGGGAGAAGTGCTTAGCTTTGGGTTCAATCTTGCGGTGTCCTTACCCAATGACAGAAGGGGCAGCAAGGCACGTATTGTATCGTTGCCACCGAGGATAACAAGATGGGGTTTATTTCATATTGCATGAATTTATCTCTCTACATCATGTCATCTTGCTTAAAGCGTTACTCTGTTTTTAACTTAATACTCTAGATGCATGCCGGATAGCGGTCTATGAGTGGAGTAATAGTAGTAGATGCAGAATCGTTTTGATCTACTTTTCACGGATGTGATGCCTATATACATGATCATGCCTAGATATTCTCATAACTATGCTCAATTCTGTCAATTTCTCAATAGTAATTTGTTCACCCACCGTAGAATACTTATGCTCTTGAGAGAAGCCACTAGTAAAACCTATGGCCCCCGGGTCTATTCTCATCATATCAATCTCCATTACTTTAATCTTGCTTTGCTTTTTACTTTGCTTTTACTTTTTACTTTGCATCTTTATACCAAAAATACCAAAAATATTATATCTATCAGATCTCACTCTCGTAAGTGACCGTGAAGGGCTTGACAACCCCTAATCGCGTTGGTTGCGAGTAGCTATCGCTTTGTGCAGGTACGAGGGATTTGAGCGTGGGCTCCTACTGGATTGATACCTTGGTTCTCAAAAACTGAGGGAAATACTTACGCTACTCTGTTGCATCATCCCTTCCTCTTCAAGGAAAACCAACGCAAGCTCAAGACATAGCAAGAAGGATTTCTGGCGCCGTTGCCGGGGAGTCTACGCAAAAAGTCAACATACCAAGTACCCATCACAATCCCTATCTCTCGCATTACATTATTTGCCATTTGCCTCTCGTTTTCCTCTCCCCCAATTCACCCTTGCTGTTTTATTCGCCCTCTCTCTCTATCCTCCCTCTCTATTTGCCTCTTTTTTCCCGTTTGCTTTTTGTTTGCTCGTGTGTTAGTTTGCTTGTTTGTCGCGATGTCTCAAGATACTACTAAATTGTGTGACTTCACCAATACCAATAATAATGATTTCCTTAGCACTCCGATTGCTCCTCTTACTGATGCTGAATCTTGTGAAATTAATACTGCTTTGTTGAATCTTGTTATGAAAGATCAATTCGCCGGCCTTCCTAGTGAAGATGCCGCTACTCATCTGAATAGCTTCGTTGATTTATGTGATATGCAAAAGAAAAAAGATGTCAATAATGATGTCGTTAAATTGAAGCTATTTCCTTTTTCACTTAGAGATCGTGCTAAAGCTTGGTTTTCGTCTTTGCCTAAGAATAGTATTGATTCATGGAACAAGTGCAAAGATGATTTTATCTCTAAGTATTTTCCTCCCGCTAAGATCATCTGTCTTAGAAACGATATTATGAACTTTAAACAACTTGATCATGAACATGTTGCACAAGCTTGGGAGAGAATGGAATTAATGATACGTAATTGCCCTACTCATGGTTTGAATTTGTGGATGATTATACAAAAATTTTATGCCGGATTGAATTTTGCTTCTAGAAATCTTTTAGATTCGGCCGTGGGAGGCACTTTTATGGAAATCACTTTAGGAGATGCTACTAAGCTCCTAGATAATATTATGGTTAATTATTCTCAATGGCATACTGAAAGATCTTCTAATAAAAAAGTGCATGCGATAGAAGAAATTAATGTGTTGAGTGGAAAGATGGATGAACTGATGAAATTATTTGCTACTAAGAGTGTTTCTTCTGATCCTAATGATATGCCTTTGTCTACTTTGATTGAGAATAACAATGAATCTATGGATGTGAATTTTGTTGGTAGGAATAATTTTGGTAACAACGCTTATGGAGGGAATTTTAATCCTAGGCCATATCCTAGTAATCCTTCTAATAATTATGGGAATTCCTACAATAACTCTTATGGAAATTATAATAAGATACCCTCTGATTTTGAATCTAATATGAAAGAATTTATTTCTTCGCAAAAGAATTTTAATGCTATGATTGAATAAAAATTGCTTAAGATTGATGATTTGGCTAGGAACGTTGATAGAATTGCTCTTGATGTTGATTCTTTGAACCTTAGATCTATTCCACCTAAGCATGATATCAATGAGTCTCTAAAAGCCATGAGAATTTCAATTGATGAGTGTAAGGAAAGAACCGCTAGGATGCGCGCTTCCAAAGATGCCTTTATTAAAGCGTGTTCTTCCAATACCTATGAAATCAAGATAAAGATCTAAAAGTTATTGATGTTTCTCCTATTAAATCTTTATTTTGCAATATGAATCTTGATGAAACTGAATATGATCTTCCTTTACCTAGAAAGCGTTCTAAAAATTCGGAGTGTTTAGATCTTTACGATGAAATTGATGAAAGTGGGATTGAAAGAAATAAAAATCTAGATGTTGCTAAACCCACTATATTGGACTTCAAGGAATTTAATTAAGAAAGTTGCTCTTTAATTGTTTGTATTTCCTTGTTGCAATCCGTGCTAAATTCTCCACATGCTTATAGTCAAAATAAAGCCTTCACCCAACATATTGTTGATGCCTTGATGCAATCTTATGAAGAAAAACTTGAGTTGAAAGTTTCTATCCCTAGAAAACTCTATGATGAGTGGGAACCAACTATTAAAATTAAAATTAAAGATCATGAGTTTTATGCTTTGTGTGATTTGGATGCTAGTGTCTCTACTATTCCCAAGACTTTGTGTGATCTACTAGATTTCCGTAACTTTGATGATTGCTCTCTAAACTTGCATCTTGCGGATTCCACTATTACGAAACCTATGGGAAGGATTAATGATGTTCTTATTGTTGCAAATAGGAATTATGTGCCCGTAGATTTCATTGTTCTTGATATAGATTGCAATCCTTCTTGCCCTATTATTCTTGGTAGACCTTTCCTTAGAACGGTTGGTGCGATTATTGATATGAAGGAAGGGAATATTAGATTTCAATTTCCATTAAAAAAGGTCATGGAAAACTTTCCAAGAAACAAAATAAAATTACCATATGAAACTATCATGAGAGACACTTATGGATTGCCTACCAAAGATGGCAATACCTAGATCTATCATCGCTTTTATGCCTAGCTAGGGGCGTTAAACGATAGCGCTTGTTGGGAGGCAACCCAATTTTATTTTTATTCCTTGCCTTTTGCTCCTGTTTAGTAATAAATAAATTATTTAGCCTCTGTTTTGGTTGTGTTTTTTTGTGTTTAATTAGTGTTTGTGCCAAGTAGAACCGTTGGGAAGACTTGGAGAAAGTCTTGTTGAACTTGCTGTAAAAAACAGAAACTTTAGTGCTCACGAGAACTGCTGCCATTTTTATTTTAAGAGTTCTATTTAGTTAATTCTTTTTGAATATTATTAATAGATAAATTTCTCACGTCCAGAAATTTATTTTGGAATTTTGGGGGTTCCATATCTTGCGCTAGCTACAGATTACTACAGATTGTTCTGTTTTTGACAGATTCTGTTTTTCGTGTGTTGTTTGCTTATTTTGATGAATCTATGGCTAGTAAAATAGTTTATAATCCATAGAGAAGTTGGAATACAGTAGGTTTAACATGAATATAAATAAAGAATGAGTTCATTACGGTACCTTGAAGTGGTCTTTTGTTTTCTTTCGCTAACGGAGCTCACGAGTTTTCTATTTTGAGTTTTGTGTTGTGAAGTTTTCAAGTTTTGGGTGAATTCTTTTGATGGATCATGGAACAATGAGTGGCAAGAGCCTAAGCTTGGGAATGCCCATGGCACCCCCAATATAATCCAAGGACACCAAGAAGTCAAAGCTTGGGGATGCCCCGGAAGGCATCCCCTCTTTCGTCCACTTCCATCGGTAATTTACTTGGAACTATATTTTTATTCACCAACATGATATGTGTTTTGCTTGGAGCGTCTTGTATTATTTGTGTCTTTGTGTCTTAGTATGCCACAATCATCCTTTCTGTACACAAATTTTGAGAGAGCCATACATGAATTAAAATTTGATAGAATACTCTATGTGCTTCACTTATATCTTTTGAGCTACGTAGTTTTGCTCTATGTGCTTCACTTATATCTTTTGAGCGTTATAATTTTGCTCTATGTGCTTCACTTAGATCTTTTAGAGAACAGTTGTGGATTCGTTTTAAAGAAACTATTGATCTCTCATGCTTCACTTAAATTATTTTGAGAGTCTCTTAATAGCATGGTAATTTGCTTAATAATAATATGCTTGGTATTCAAGAATTGTGAAACTTTCTTTTGAGTGTGTTGAATACTAAGAAAAGATTGAAGCATGATAATTGTTTTGAGATATGGAGGTGATAATATTAAAGTCATGCTAGTTGAGTAGTTGTGAATTTAAAGAATACTTGTGTTAAGGTTTGTGATTCCCGTAGCATGCACGTATGGTGAACCGTTATGTGATGAAGTCGGAGCATGATTTATTTATTGATTGTCTTCCTTATGAGTGGCGGTCGGGGATGAGCGATGGTCTTTTCCTACCAATCTATCCCCCTAGGAGCATGCGCGTAATACTTTGCTTTGATAACTTCTATATTTTTGCAATAAGTATATGAGTTCTTTATGACTAATGTTGAGTCCATGGATTATACGCACTCTCACCCTTCCAACTTTGCTAGACTCTCTAATACCGCGCACCTTTCGCCGGTATCATACACCTACCATATATCTTCCTCAAAACAGCCACCATACCTACCTATTATGGCATTTCCATAGCCATTCCGAGATATATAGCCATGCAACTTTCCACCATCTAGTACATCATGAGAGAAAAAGAGAGAAGGGACAATGTTACTATCCTTTTACCACACTTGTGCTTCAAAGTAGCACCATGATCATCATAGTAGAGAGTCTCTCATGTTATCACTTTCATATACTAGTGGAAAATTTTCATTATAGAACTTGGCTTGTATATTCCAATGATGGGCTTCCTCAAAAATTGCCCTAGGTCTTCATGAGCAAGCAAGTTGGATGCACACCCACTTAGTTTCTTTTCGAGCTTTCATATACTTATAGCTCTAGTGCATCTGTTGCATGGAAATCCCTACTCACTCACATTGACATCTATTGATGGGCATCTCCATAGCCCGTTGATACGCCTAGTTGATGTGAGAACATCTTCTTCTTTTTGTCTTCTCCACAACCACCATTCTATTCCACCATAGTGCTATATCCATGGCTCACGCTCATGTATTGCGTGAAGATTGAAAAAGTTTTGAAAAAGTTAGAGTATGAAACAATTGCTTGGCTTGTCATCGGGGTTGTGCATGATTTAAATACTTTGCATGGTGAAGATGGAGCATAGCCAGACTATATGATTTTGTAGGGATAACTTTTTTTGGCCATGTTATTTTGAGAAGACATAATTGCTTTATTAGTATGCTTGAAGTATTATTATTTTTATGTCAATATAAACTTTTGTCTTGAATCTTTCTAATCTGAATATTCATACCACAATTAAGAAGATTTGCATTGAAATTATGCCAAGTAGCACTCCGCATCAAAAAATCTCTTTTTATCATTTACCTACTCGAGGACGAGCAGGAATTAAGCTTGGGGATGTCTAATACGTCTCCAACGTATCTATAATTTTTGATTGCTCCATGCTATATTATCTACTGTTTTGGACTATATTGGGCTTTATTTTCCACTTTTATATTATTTTGGGACTAACCTATTAACCGGAGGCCCAGCCCAGAATTGTTGTTTTTTTGCCTATTTTAGTGTTTCGGATAAACGGAATATCAAACGGAGTCCAAACGGAATAAAATCTTCGGGAACGTAATTTTCTCACCAAACATGATCCAGGATACTTGGACCCTGCTCCATGGAACAAAAGAGGAGGTCACGAGGGTGGGGGCACCCTCCTAGGGCACGCCCCTGCCTCGTGGGCCCCTCATTGCTCCTCCGGCGTACTTCTTCCTCCTATATATACACACGTTCCCCCAAACGATCAGAACAGGAGCCAAAAACCTAATTCCACCGCTGCAACTTTCTATATCCATGAGATCCCATCTTGGGGCTTGTTCCAGAGCTCCGCCGGAAGAGGGCCGTCATCACGGAGGGATTCTACATCATCATAGCCTCTCCGATGAAGTGTGAGTAGTTTACCTCAGACCTTCGGGTCCATAGTTAGTAGCTAGATGGCTTCTTGTCTCTCTTTGAATCTCAATACAAAGTTCTCCCCCTCTCTTGTGGAGATCTATTCGATGTAATCTTCCTTTTGCGGTGTGTTTGTTGAGACCGATGAATTGTGGGTTTATGATCAAGTCTATCTATGAATAATATTTGAATCTTCTCTGAATTCTTTTATGTATGATTGGTTATCTTCGCAAGTCTCTTCGAATTATCCGTTTGGTTTGGCCAACTAGATTGGTAGTTCTTGCCATGGGAGAAGTGCTTAGCTTTGGGTTCGATCTTGAAGTGTCCATACCTAGTGACAGAAGGGGCGGCAAGGCACGAATTGTATCGTTGCCACCGAGGATAACAAGATGGGGTTTATTTCATATTGCATGAATTTATCTCTCTACATCATGTCATCTTGCTTAAGGCATTACTCTGTTTTTAACTTAATACTCTAGATGCATGCTGGATAGCGGTCGATGAGTGGAGTAATAGTAGTAGATGCAGAATCGTTTCGATCAACTTGTCACGGACGTGATGCCTATATACATGATCATGCCTAGATATTCTCATAACTATGCTCAATTCTGTCAATTGCTCAACAGTAATTTGTTCACCCACCGTAGAATACTTATGCTCTTGAGAGAAGCCACTAGTGAAACCTATGTCCCCCGGGTCTATTCTCATCATATCAATCTCCATTACTTTAATCTTGCTTTGCTTTTTACTTTGATTTTACTTTTTACTTTTCATCTTTATACCAAAAATACCAAAAATATTATATCTATCAGATCTCACTCTCGGAAGTGACCATGAAGGGCTTGACAACCCCTAATCGTGTTGGTTGCGAGTAGCTATCGCTTTGTGCAGGTACGAGGGACTTGAGCGCGGGCTCCTACTGGATTGATACCTTGGTTCTCAAAAACTAAGGGAAATACTTACGCTACTCTGCTACATCATCCCTTCCTCTTTGGGGAAAACCAACGCAAGCTCAAGACGTAGCAGTATCAAGTATCTCACAATTCTTTTTCATGGCCTTAAGATGACATCTTTTGGTGTTGCTTGATATCGTGCACACATGCACACACTTAGCATAATTTCGTGACGGGAGGCACATAGATATAGCAATGAATTAATCATGGAACAATAAACCTTTTAATAAACTGGTTTGCCATCCTTTTCAAGTCAAGATGTCTGGTGGTAGGCATGGGAGTTTTCATACCTTTGCTTTCTTTCATGTTGAACTTCTCGAATAAGTCCTTGGTATACTTTGTTTGAGAAACAAAAGTACCTTCTCTAGTTTTCTTGATTTGCAAACCAAGGAAGAATTTGAGTTGACACATTATTGACATCTCATATTTTTCTGACATCAACCTTCCAAACTTTTCACTAAAGAAAGGGTCAGTAGAACCAAATATGATATCATCAACATATATTTGGCATACATATAGTTCACCATTAAATCTCTTAGTAAACAAGGTTGAATCAATTTTACCAATCTCAAAGCCTTTTCAAGAAGAAACTTGGTCAAGCATTTGCACCAAGCTCTAGGTGCTTGTTTGAGACCATAGAGAGCTTTACGAAGTTTATAGAGATGGTTTGGTTTCTTGGGATTAACAAAGCTGGGAGGTTGTTTAACATAAACTTCCTACTCAATTTCACCATTTAAGAAAGCATTTTTAATGTCCATTTGGTAGAGGGTGATGTCATGGTAATTGGCATAAGCAAGAAAGATGCGAATGGGCTCAAGTCTAGCAACGGGGGCATAGGTCTCACCATAGTCCATACCGTCAACTTGTGTAACCTTGAGCTACAAGATGAGATTTGTTGCATATGTCTTGTCCATCTTTATCTTGCTTGCTACAAAACACACATTTGGTTCTGATGATGTTTTGCTAATCCTTGGCCTTCTCAACCAATGTCCAAACTTGATTCCCCTCGAGGTTGTGTAGTTCATCGTGCATAGCATTCACCCAATCGGGGTCTTCAAAAGTTTCTATATGGCTTTGATCAAAGGTTTACAAAGCAAGTCATATCCCATTCCTAGCTAGCCGTCGGATTCTTTATCAAACAGCTAGAGTCAAAATATGGACTGGTGAGCAAATTTAGTATAACATTACCAACTAGCCATGTCAGCACTAAGCACTTACCATATCAACAACACAATTCCAATCTGGGGCCAGAACAAATTGAACCAACCCACTAACAATCGAAACCTAGAGAGGAATTCCTCCTAAAACCATCAATAAAAAACCTAAATCTTGCACCGCCACCTCGGCCGCCACTGATCAGTGATCAAACTGCTAGTAGCATCAACCTCACCTTCTTCGCATCCCGGGGCGGGCTCTCGTCCTCGTACCCGGCCACCACCGACGCCGGTAGGTTCTGGTCGAAGTCCCTCAGCAGCGACGCCGCCTTCGCCTTGGCAGCCTCCTTGTCCTTGCCGATCCCGTTAGCCATGGTGCCACCCTCGTAGTGCAGGCGCTTGTGCCCGCCCAGCGCCGGTCCCGACAGGAACGTGCGGTGGCAGAGCGTGCACTGGTGCACCTTGGCCTCCACGGGGGCGCCGCCGGACACCTCGTCGCCGCCCACCGATGCTGTTGGCGCCATGGGCCGCTTCCTGTGGCTCTTTTTGTGGCCGCCCAATGCTTGGTAGGACGCATAGATCTTGCCGCACACGGAGCACTCATACCCCTGCGCCTTGGTTGGCGTCGTTCCCACGCCCTTGACGCCTCCGACGCTCCCGTCCTCCACCTCGCCGCGCGCCAACATGAGGAGAGAGAGTGCTAGGTACTCCTCCTCGGACTCGGCGCCGTCCACAGATCTGACGCTGCCGCGACGGCGCCTGGAGCGATGCCCTCCCCAAGCCCACGAGTCCATTGGCGGCAGGGGCGGCAGCAGCACGGGCGACTTTCTGGACACGTTGTCAAGCGACATGGCTGGCGGAGATCAGCCCCGATGCAGGGTTGACCGGAGCAAAAAGGGAGGTGGACAAGTAGGAGAGTTGTGGGTGTTGGGCTGCGCGAGCGATTGAGATGGAGGTGTGATTTGGGTTTGCCATATATAGTGGCGCTGGGGAAGTGAGGGTAGTGCGGATTGCGGGGTGTGGCACTGTGCTCTCCTCTGGTGGTTACACGATGGCAGGGAAGCGGGTCGGGGCGCACGTATGCGACCAAGAGGCCGTGTGTGCGCGCTTGTGTCTCACTTGGTGATCAAGTCATCATCGTGTCGATGGATGATCTGACGGTCGGGGTGTCATTGGGTTCTATGTTGGTGTGATCTAGGGCCTTCATGAGGGATATGGGGTGTGTTTGTTACGGCAGATAAGTCTTCGTCAACGTACTTGTTCTTCGTGTGAAACATACGTACACCCCTCCAAAAATGCCAAAAAAGATATCTTGCATTTTTTGTCTAATACTATGTGTATTATAATAGTAGAATGACAAACTGGCATTTTTTATGATTATACTTGGCATTTTTGTTGCGAGTGAGAAGGTTGGCATCCTCTGTGGTCAGGATCTACGTCCTCCACTGTTGCTTTCGGGGTGATATGCATGCATTGATGGAGGAAAAATCTAAATCTTTGCATTTGAGATTATATATTCATGTACGCCTTCATCTTTCCATTTAATTCGGGATATGGTAGCCGTCAGCCGACTGAAGCTTAAAAAGTGGCGCTTCCTTAACCATTAGATTTTACTCAAGTCACAATCACAAGACAACCGGTTAAAACCCCGCATGCAATATGTGTTATATGTTTTCTACATTTTTGCATTTTCCTTCACATTTTTGTGAAAAAATTGTGAGGAGAACGTCAGAATATTTTCAACACTAGCACACAACAATAAAATGTAGGCATGAATGCAACAAATTTCCATTCATTGTAGCATGTATGTTTTCAAATGGATCGGCAAAGCATGAAAGATAAGTTAGGGCAGATATGTGTTCGTTAACATACTTAGGTCTTTTTGTGACACGTATGTGGTGCTTTCTGGGAAGATATGCGTGCATTGGTGGTGGACGAATTTAAATGTTTGCCAGATTAAAAAGATTTATGGACGCCTCATCTTGCCATTTTGTGAGGAACTAATAAATGCGCACATGCAATGCACATTAATATTTAGGCAATATATTAATTGCACGCGGATATTTGGTATGTTATTATTTGTGTTTTAATTCTGTGATTCGTGCAATATTTTGTATGATATTAATTGCACGTTGAATGCTCGCCATTGGAGCAGTCTAGGTCATTGGATTGACTTAGTTTGATGGCCGAGATCAATTGGATCTGCCCCTTTGGGTCTTTTTATATTGGTATAGATAGATATAGATACATGACATGAACAAAATATATGCATGCATGCAACACATTTCCATTTACTGCACGACATGCTTACATAACCTATTGCAACAAATGATCATGCAGAAACAATGTTTATATTTTAAAATGGATCATAACTATCACGGCATGAAAGACCATGCAGAAACAATAATGAATAAGTGCTTCAGACCTTCCCAACATGCGTTCATAACCTATTGCAACAAATCGGTCATTTGTGCACAACAAACACCATAAACATTTAAAGTGTGTTTGAAAGCGCAACTATCCCTGGGTGGTTTTGGTAATTCCTAACAACATATAGCTCATTGAGCTAATACTATTTCAAGATAAATATTTCAGAAAAGCTCAATGATTGGCATGGCATGGATTAGAAATGTGGACCCCTCAAAATGCTAAAGACAAAAGATTGGCTCAAGACTCTACATTTTACCTTTTAGTGATCCAAGATCACACTGAGTCCATAGGAAAAGCCAATACTATTAAAATGGGATGAGGTGTTGCTTAATGGGTTACTTGCTCAAAATGCTTAGTGATATGCTCCAAAAACTCTCAACCACTTTCTCATATCCACATATGTACCAAACCAAAAGTCAAACTCGGCCCCACCGAAACTTTCTATCCGGCGCCACTGAGTTCAGTTGACATAGCCACTGCCACAAAACCCTAGTCTTTTCGGTCTCACCGAGATGGGATTGTAAACTCTTTGTTTCCCTTCATAACATTTCAGTCCAACCGAAATGAGCGATCGGCCCCACCGAGTTCGCAATGCAAACTCTCCCCTGCGTAACGTTTCAGTCTCACCGAGTTGAGCGAATCGGTCCCACCGAGTTTGCCTGACCAACTCTCTGGTTAGCTTATTACCAAAGTCGGTCTCACCGAGTTTGTGTAATCGGTCTCACCGAGATTACGTTATGCCCTAACCCTAATGAAATCAGTCTCACTGAGTTGACATGTAGGTCCCACCGAAAATCCTAACGTTCATATTTTGAACTAAATCGGCCCAACCGAGTTTCATTATTTGGTCCCACCGAGTTTGGTGATTTGTGTGTAACGGTTAGATTTTGTGTGGAGACTATAAATACCCCTCCACCCACTCTTCATTCGTGAGGAGAGCCATCAGAACATGCCTACACTTCCATCATACATTTTTTGAGAGAGAACCACCTACTCATGTGTTGAGGTCAAGATATTCCATTCCAACCATATGAATCTTGATCTCTAGCCTTCTCCAAGTTGCTTTCCACTCAAATCATCTTTCCAGCAAATCCAAATCTGTGAGAGAGAGTTGAGTGTTGGAGAGACAATCATTTGAAGCACAAGAGCAAGGAGTTCATCATCAACACACCATCTATTATCTTTTGGAGAGTGGTGTCTCCTAGATTGGTTAGGTGTCACTTGGGAGCCTCCGTCAAGATTGTGGAGTTGAACCAAGAAGTTTGTACGGGCAAGGAGATCACCTACTTCGTGAAGATCTACCCTAGTGAGGAAAGTCCTTCGTGGGCGATGGCCATGGTGGGATAGACAAGGTTGCTTCTTCATGGACCCTTCGTGGGTGGAGCCCTCCATGGACTCGTGCAACCGTTACCCTTCATGGGTTGAAGTCTCCATCAATGAGGATGTACGATAGCACCACCTATTGGAACCACGCCAAAACTCTTCGTGTCTACATTGTGTTTGCTCCCTCCAAACTCCTCCCTTTACCTTCATGTGCAATGTTTTACATTCTGCTGCTACACTCTTAGACTTGCATGTGTAGGTTGTTTACTTGACTTGTGCTAAGATGCTCTGCCAAGACTTAAAATTGGGAAAATGCTAGATTTTTATTTGGTCAAGTAGTCTAATCACCCCCCTCTAGACATACTTTCTATCCTACAAGTGGTATCAGAGCTTTGGTCTCCATTTGCCTTGATTTACATAGCTTTTGGTGATCATAGCCTTGGTTTCACAACCTAGGAGAGTATGGCGTCTAGCGAGGGAAATTACCACCGTAGAGGTCCTTACTTTGATGGTACTAATTTTGCTAGTTGGAAGAATAAGATGAAAATGCATATTCTTGGACATAACCCCGCCGTTTGGGCTATTGTGTGTATTGGCTTGCAAGGTGAATTCTTTGATGGGAGAGAACCGAACCGTGAAGCTAGCGCGGAAGAGTTGAAGATGCTTCAATACAATGCTCAAGCTTGTAATATTCTCTTCAACGGATTGTGCCCTGAATAACAAAATCAGCCGTCTTGAGAATGCAAAGGAAATTTGGGACACTTTGATTGATATGCACGAAGGTACCGACTCCGTCAAGGAATCCAAATTGGATGTGCTTCAAAGTCAACTTGACAAGTTCAAAATTAAGGATGGTGAAGGTGTCACTAAAATGTACTCTAGGCTCGCTCTCATCACAAATGAGATTGCCGGCTTAGGAAGTGAAGAGATGACCGATAGATTCATCATCAAGAAGATCCTAAGAGCCTTGGATGGAAAATATGATACCGTGTGCACATTGATCCTAATGATGCCCAATTACAAAGATCTCAAGCCAATGGAAGTCATTGGAAGAATTGTTGCTCATGAGATGTCACTTAAGGATAAAGAAGAGCTTCACAACAAGTCAAGTGGTGCTTACAAAGCCTCATGTGATGCTCCCACATCATCAAGTGAGAAACAAGCCTTCAATGAAGAATTGAGCCTGATGGGGAAGAACTTCAACAAGTTCTACAAGAGTAGAAGCAAGGAAAGAAGTTCCAAGTCAAGGTCCTACAATGACAAAAGATCTTCAAGTCATGAACGTAATAGCTACAATTGTGGAAGACCCGGACACTACTCCAATGAGTGTATGGCTCCCTACAAAAGAAGAGAAGATTCTCCCAAAATAAGAAGTAGAAGAGAAGAATCACCACCAAGAGAGAGAAGGAGTAGAGATGACCGTTATGAATGAAGAACATCACGGAGAAGCAAGGATTCGGAAAGGAAGG
Organism: Triticum urartu; assembly: GCF_003073215.2. Classification (NCBI taxonomy): domain Eukaryota; kingdom Viridiplantae; phylum Streptophyta; class Magnoliopsida; order Poales; family Poaceae; genus Triticum; species Triticum urartu. The sequence continues at coordinate 144,868,361 of NC_053023.1, forward strand.
ACAAATCATCAAGGAGCTACACAAAAATAAGACATCAAGCTCATGTTGGTGAATGGGTATCTGGCTCCGACTCCGACAATCACTCCGAGAGAAGTTATCACTCCGACTCCGAATATACTCAAGATGAAGGTGTTGCCGGTCTAGCACTTGTGTCAACCAACTCCTACGACATATTTGAGTCACCAAATGAAGGAATTGGAAGATGCTTCATGGATAAAGGCCCAAAGGTATCACACCCCGAGTATGTTGATTTCAATAGTGATGAAGATGATTTGCTAGGTGTTGATGATTCACTTGTTGACAATTCTAGTGATGAAAACTATGATGAACTTGCTATTAATCATGCTAATCAAGATAAAACGAATGACGATGATAAGAAGGAGATTGAGCGTCTGACTAAAGAACTAAACACTCTTAAGTTAGCTCATGAAACTACCATGGAAAATCATCGAGAGCTTTTAAAGACTCATGAAAAGTTATGCTTTGAAAAGCTCAACCTTGAGCAAGAGCATGGGTTCTTAAAAGCGATCAATGATGATCTTCGCAAGAAAAGTTCTTCTTACATTGCCAAGCGTTTACTCTTGTCTACTTACATGCCACAAGTTAAATCTAGCAACAAGAGTAAGAAAGATTCGTCTTCTAGTAGTAACAATAATCATGCTAAATCCAATGTTGTTGCTTCTAGTAGTTCTCTTGATTCCACTAATGATTCTCTTAGACAAGTTACACTTGATCAAGAAAATAGCTTATTGAAGGGAATTATAGAGAAAGGTGTTTACAAGAGCCTTGCCGGAAGTAAGCAATTTGAGGAAATTGTACGCAAGGAAGGAAGGCACCGGAAGAATCAAGGAATTGGTTTTGAACGAAGGTTCAATGCCAATGGAGTCGAGTGGGAAGAAGATCAATACCCCAAGACGAAGTTTGTTCCTCAATAAGAGAAGTATGATCCTACTTCTTTCCAAGGAACACAAGCTCAAGATGATCTTCCACCACAAGACCAGAAGCAAAAAGGCAAGGACAAGCTTCAAGAGGAGATTGATGCATTTGAAGAAGCTCCCAAGGCCTTCGTAAAGTGGGTTCCCAAGACTACATCAAGTTCCACTTCATCAAGTATGACCACAACTCCAAGGATTCCCATCAAGATGGTGTGGATCCCGAAGAAAAAGAACTAGAGAGTTCTTGAGGGTGACTCCGTGCTACCTCTTGAGCACTGCATTGGTTTTCCCTTGAAGAGGAAAGGGTGGTGCAGTAAGGAAGCGTAAGTATTTCCCTCAGTTTTTGAGAACCAAGGTATCAATCCACTACGAGACCACGCGCAGTCACCTCGTACCTACACAAACAAATAAGAACCTCCCAACCAACGCGATAAAGGGGTTGTCAATCCTTTCATAGCCACTTGCAAGAGTGAGATCTGATAGAGATGATAATAATAAGATAAATATTTTTGGTATTTTTATGATATAGATAGATTAAAGTAAAAGATAGCAAAATAAAGTAGATTGGAAACTTGTATGATGGAAAATAGACCCGGGGGCCATAGGTTTCACAAGTGGCTTCTCTCAAGATAGCATAAGTATTACTGTGGGTGAACAAATTATTGTCGAGCAATTGATAGAAAAGCAAATAATTATGAGAATATCTAAGCATGATCATGTATATAGGCATCACGTCCGAGACAAGTAGACCGACTCCTGCCTGCATCTACTACTATCACTCCACATATCAACCGCTATCCATCATGCATCTAGAGTATTAAGTTCATAAGAACAGAATAACGCCTTAAGCAAGATGACATGATGTAGAGGGATAAACTCATGCAATATGATGTAAACCCCATCTTTTTATCCTCGATGGCAACAATACAATACGTGTCGGTTCCCTTTCTGTCACTGGGATCGAGCACCACAAGATTGAACCCAAAGCTAAGCACTTCTCCCATTGCAAGAAAGATCAATCTAGTAGGCCAAACCAAACCGATATTTCGAAGTGACTTGCAACGATAAACCAATCATACATAAAAGAATTTAGAGAAGATTCAAATATTGTTCATAGATAAACTTGATCATAAACCCACAATTCATCAGATCTTGACAAACACACCGCAAAAGAAGATTACATCGAATAGATCTCCAAGAGAATCAAGGAGAACTTTATATTGAGATCCAAAGAGAGTGAAGAAGCCATCTAGCTACTAGCTATGGACCCGAAGGTCTGAAGTAAACTACTCACACATCACCGGAGAGGCCATGGAGTTGATGTAGAGGCCCTCCGTGATCAATGCCCCCTCCGGCGGAGCTCCGGAAAAGGCCCCAAGATGGGATCTCTTGGGTACAGAAGGTTGCGATGGTGGAATTAGGTTTTCGTGGTGCTCCTGGATGTTTGCGGGGTATATGGATATATATATATATATTGGAGGAAGAAGTAGGTCGCTGGAGCAACGACGGGCCCACGAGGGTGGAGGACGCGCCCAGGGGGGTGGGCGCGCCCCCTGCCTCGTGGCCTCCTCGATTGATTCTTGACGTCCACTCCAAGTCTCCTGGATCATGTCTGTTCCAAAAATAACGCTCCCGAAGGTTTCATTCCGTTTGGACTCCGTTTGATATTCCTTTTCGGCGACACTCTAAAATAGGCAAAAAAATAGCAATTTGGGTCGAGCCTCCGGTTAAAAGGTTAGTCCCAAAAATAATATAAAAGTGTAAAAATAAGCCCATTAACATCCAAAATAGATAATGTAATATCATGGAGCAATCAAAAATTATAGATACGTTGGAGACATATCAAGCATGCCCAAGCTTAATTCCTGCTCGTCCTCGAGTAGGTAAATGATAAAAACAGAATTTTTGATGTGGAATGCTTCCTAACATATTTCTCAATGTATTTTTTTCTTTAATGTGGCATGAATGTTCAGATCCGAATGGTTCAAGATAAAAGTTTAATATTGACATAGAAATAATAATACTTCAAGTATACTAACTAAGCAATCAGGTCTTCTCAAAATAACATGGCCAATGAAAGTTATCCCTACAAAATCATATAGTCTGGCTATGCTCTATCTTCATCACACAAAGTATTAAATCATGCACAACCCCGATGACAAGCCAAGCAATTGTTTCATACTTTTGATGTTCTCAAACTTTTTCAATCTTCACGCAACATATGAGCGTGAGCCATGGATATAGCACTATGGTGGAATAGAATGGTGGTTGTGGAGAAGACAAAAAAGGAGAAGATAGTCTCACATCAACTAGGCGTATCAACGGGCTATGGAGATGCCCATTAATAAATATCAATGTGAGTGAGTAGGGATTACCATGCAACGGATGCACTAGAGCTATAAGTGTATGAAAGCTCAACAAAAGAAACTAAGTGGGTGTGCATCCAACTTGCTTGCTCACGAAGACCTAGGGCAATTTGAGGAAGCCCATCATTGGAATATACAAGCCAAGTTCTATAATGTAAAATTCCCACTAGTTTATGAAAGTGACAACATAGGAGACTCTCTATCATGAAGATCATGGTGCTACTTTGAAGCACAAGTGTGGAAAAAGGATAGTAACATTGTCCCTTCACTCTTTTTCTCTCTTTTCATTTTTTTATTTGGGCCTTCTTTTTTTGGCCTCTTTTCTTTCTTTTTTTTCGTCCGGAGTCTCATCCCGACTTATGGGGGAATCATAGTCTCCATCATCCTTTCCTCACTGGTACAATGCTCTAATAATGATGATCATCACACTTCTTTTTTCTTACAACTCAATACTTAGAACAAAATATGACTCTATGTGAATGCCTCCGGCGGTGTACCGGGATATGCAATGAATCAAGAGTGACATGTATGAAAAAATTATGAACGATGGCTTTGCCACAAATACGATGTCAACTACATGATCATGCAAAGCAATATGACAATGATAAAGCGCGTCATAGCAAATGGAACGGTGGAAAGTTGCATGGCAATATATCTCGGAATGGCTATGGAAATGCCATCATAGGTAGGTATGGTGGCTGTTTTGAGGAAGGTATATGGTGCGTTTATGGTACCGGCGGAAGTTGCGCGGTACTAGAGAGGCTAGCAATTGTGGAAGGGTGAGGGTGCGTATAATCCATGGACTCAACATTAGTCATAAAGAACTCACATACTTATTGCAAAAATCTATTAGTTATCGAAACAAAGTACTGTGCGCATGCTCCTAGGGGGATAGATTGGTAGGAAAAGACCATCGCTCGTCCCCGACCGCCACTCATAAGGAAGGCAATCAATAAATAAATCATGCTCCGACTTCATCACATAACGGTTCACCATACGTGCATGCTACAAGAATCACAAACTTCAAGACAAGTATTTTTCTCAAATTCACAACTACTCAACTAGCATGACTCTAATATCACCATCTCCATATCTCAAAACAATCATCAAGTATCAAACTTCTCTTAGTATTCAATGCACTTATATGAAAGTTTTTATTATGCCTAAAATCAAATTGCCATGTTGTTCTAAAGGACTCTCAAAATAATATAAGTGAAGCATGAGAGATCAATTGTTTCTATAAAATAGAACCATCGCCGTGCTCTAAAAGATATAAGTGAAGCACTAGAGCAAAAACTATATAGCTCAAAAGATATAAGTGAAGCACATAGAGTATTCTAATAAATTCTAATTCATGTGTGTCTATCTAAAAAGGTGTGTACAGCACATATTATTGTGGTAAACTAAAAATCAAAGACTCAAATCATACAAGATGCTCCAAGAAAAACACATATCATGTGGCGAATAAAAATATAGCTCCAAGTAAAGTTACCGATGAACGAAGACAAAAGAGGGGATGCCTTCCGGGGCATCCCCAAGCTTAGGCTTTTTGGTGTCCTTGTATTTTACCTTGGGGTGCCATGGGAATCCCCAAGCTTAGGTTCTTGCCACCCCTTGTTCCATAATCCATCAAATTTTACCCAAAACTTGAAAACTTCACAACACAAAACTTAACAAGAGAATCTCGTGAGCTCCGTTAGCGAAAGAAAACAAAACACCACTTCAAGGTACTGTAATGAACTCATTATTTATTTATATTGGTGTTAAACCTACTGTATTCCAACTTCTCTATGGTTTATAAACTCTTTTATTAGCCATAGATTCATAAAAATAAGCAAACAACACACGGAAAACAGAATATGTCAAAAACAGAACAGTCTGTAGTAATCTGTAACTAACGCAAACTTCTGGAACCCCAAAAATTATAAAATAAATTTCTGGACGTGAGGAATTTATCTATTAATCATCTGCAAATATAATTAACTAAATAGAACTCTCCAATAAAAAATGGCAGCAATTCTCGTGAGCGCTAAAGTTTCTGTTTTTTACAGCAAGATCAAAAAGACTTTCCCCAAGTCTTCCCATCGGTTCTACTTGGCACAAACACTAACTAAACACAAAATACACAACCAAAACAGATGCTATATAAATTTTTCATTACTAAACAGTAGAAAAAGTCAAGGAATAAAAATAAAATGGGTTGCCTCCCAACAAGCGCTATCGTTTAACGCCCTTAGCTAGGCATAAAAGCGAAGATAGATCTAGGTATTGCCATCTTTGGTAGGCAATCCATAAGTGGCTCTCATAATAGAATCATATGGTAATTTAACTTTATTTATAGGGAAGTGTTCCATGCCTTTCCTTAATGGAAATTGGAATTTCATATTCCGTTCCTTCATATCAATAATTGCACCAATCGTTCTAAGGAAAGGTCTACCAAGAACAATTGGACACGAAGGATTGCAATCTATATCAAGAACAATGAAATCTATAGGCGCATAATTCCTATTTGCAACAATAAGAACATCATTAATATTTCCCATAGGTTTCTTAATAGTGGAATCCGCAAGGTGCAAGTTTAGAGAACAATCATCAAATTCACGGAAACCTAGCAAATCACACAAAGTTTTTGGAATCGTGGAAACACTAGCACCAAAATCACACAAAGCATATCATTCATGATATTTAATTTTAATTTTAATTGTAGGTTCCCATTCATCATAAAGTTTTCTAGGGATAGGAACTTCGAACTCAAGCTTTTCTTCATAAGATTGCATCAAAGCATTAACGATATGTTTAGTAAAAGCTTTATTTTGACTATAAGCATGGGGAGAATTTAGCACGGATTGCAACAAGGAAATACAATCTATCAAAGAGAAATTATCATAATTAAATTTCTTGAAATCCAAGATAGTGGGTTCGTTGCTATTTAAAGTTTTGACCTCCTCAATCCCACTTTTAACAATTTTTGCATCAAGATCTAAAAACTCTGAATTTTTGGGACGCCTCCTAACTAAAGTTGAATCATCTCCAGTCCCATAATTATCAAGATTCATATTGAAAAACAAAGATTTAATAGGGGTCACATCAATAACTTTTAGATCTTAATCCTTATTATCATGAAAACTAGAAGAACACGCTTTTACAAAGCAATCTTTCTTAGCACGCATCCTAGCGGTTATTTCTTTGCACTCATCAATGGAAATTCTAATAGCCTTGAGAGACTCATTGATATCATGCTTAGGTGAAATAGATCTAAGTTTCAAAGAATCAACATCAATAGAAATTATATCCACGTTCCTAGCCAACTCATCAATCTTAAGCAATTTTTCTTTAATCAAAGCATTGAAATTCTTTTGCAAAGTAATAAATTCTTTAATACTAGATTCAAAATCATAGGGCATCTTATTATAATTTCCATCAGAATTGTTGTAGGAATTAACATAGTTATTAGAGGAATTACTAGGAAACGGCCTAGAATTAAAATTACCTCTATACGCGTTGTTACCAAAAGTGTTCCTTCCAACAAAATTCACATCCATAGATTCATTATTATTCTCAATCAAAGTAGACAAAGGCATATCATTAGGATCGGTAGGATCACTCTTATTAGCAAACAATTCCATAAGTTCATCCATCTTTCCACTCAAAACATTAATCTCTTCAATTGCATGCACCTTTTTACTAGTGGATCTTTCACTGTGCCATTGAGAATAATTAACCATAATATTATCTAGGAGTTTGGTAGCTTATCCTAAAGTGATTTCCATAAAAGTGCCTCCCGCGGCCGGATCTAAAAGATTTCTAGAAGCAAAATTCAATCTGGCATAAAAAATTTGTATAATCATCCATAAATTCAATCCATGTGTAGGACAATTACGTATCATTAATTTCATCCTCTCCAAGCTTGTGCAACATGTTCATGATCAAGTTTCTTAAAATTCATAATATTGTTTTTAAGAGAGATGATCTTAGCGGGAGGAAAATACTTAGAGATAAAACCATCTTTGCACTTATTCCATGAATCAATACTATTTTTAGGCAAAGACGAAAACCAAGCTTTAGCACGATCTCTAAGAGAAAACGGAAATAGCTTAAGTTTAACAATATCATTATCCACATCTTTTTCTTTTGCATATCACACAAATCAACAAAGTTGTTTAGATGGGAAGCGGCATCTTCACTAGGAAGGCCAGAAAACGGATCTTTCATGACAAGATTCAGCAAAGCAGTATTGATTTCACAAGATTCGGCATCGGTAAGAGGAGAAATTGGAGTGCTAATAAAATCATTATTGTTGGTATTGGTAAAGTCACACAATTTAGTATTATCTTGAGCCATCATGACAAGCAAGCAATCCAACACACAAGCAAACAAGAAACGGGCAAAAGAGGCAAATTGAAAAGGAGAAGGGGAACGGAAAAAGAGAGGGTGAAAGAAAAAGAGGGCGAATAAAACGGAAAGGGTGAAGTGGGGGGAGGAAAACGAGAGGCAAATGGCAAATAATGTAATGCGAAGGATAAGAGTTGTGATGGGTACTTGGTATGTCTTAACTTGGCGTAGATATCCCCGTAAACGGCACTAGAAATCGCACGTTGTCGGGAGATCAAATCTTGACTTGACTTTGCGTAAGCCTCCCCGGCAATGGCGCCAAAAATCCTTCTTGCTACCTCTTGAGCATTGTGTTGGTTTTCCCTTGAAGAGGAAAGGGTGGTGCAGTAAAGCAGCGTAAGTATTTCCCTCAGTTTTTGAGAACCAAGGTATCAATTCAGTAGGAGACCACGCGTGAGTCACCTCGTACCTACACAAACAAATAAGAACCTCGCAACCAACGCGATAAAGGGGTTGTCAATCCCTTCACGGCCACTTGCAAGAGTGAGATCTGATAGAGATGATAATAATAAGATAAATATTTTTGGTATTTTTATGATATAGATTGAAAGTAAAATATAGCAAAATAAAGTAGATTGGAAACTTGTATGATGGAAAATAGACCCGGGGGCCATAGGTTTCACTAGTGGCTTCTCTCAAGATAGCATAACTATTACGGCGGTTGAACAAATTACTGTCGAGCAATTGATAGAAAAGCGAATAATTATGAGAATATCTAGGCATGATCGTGTATATAGGCATCACGTCCGAGACAAGTAGACCGACTCCTGCCTGCATCTACTAGTATTACTCCACACATCAACCGCTATCCAGCATGCATCTAGAGTATTAAGTTCATAAGAACAGAGTAATGCCTTAAGCAAGATGACATGATGTAGAGGGATAAACTCATGCAATATGATGTAAACCCCATCTTTTTATCCTCGATGGCAGCAATACAATACGTGTCGGTCCCCTTTCTGTCACTGGGATCGAGCACCGCAAGATTGAACCCAAAGCTAAGCACTTCTCCCATTGCAAGAAAGATCAATCTGGTAGGCCAAACCAAACTGATAATTCGAAGAGACTTGCAAAGATAAACCAATCATACATAAAAGAATTCAGAGAACATTCAAATATCGTTCAGAGATAAACTTGATCATAAACCCACAATTCATCGGATCTCAACAAACACACCGCAAAAGAAGATTACATCGAATAGATCTCCAAGAGAATCGAGGAGAACTTTGTATTGAGATCCAAAGAGAGAGAAGAAGCCATCTAGCTACTAGCTATGGACCCGAAGGTCTGAAGTAAACTACTCACACATCATCGGAGAGGCCATGGAGTTGATGTAGAGGCCCTCCGTGATCAATGCCCCCTCCGACGGAGCTCCGAAAAAGGCCCCAAGATGGGATCTCTTGGGTACAGAAGGTTGCGGCGGTGGAATTAGGTTTTCGTGGTACTCCTGGTTGTTTGTGGGGTATATGGATATATATAGGAGGAAGAGGTAGGTTGGTGGAGCAACGAGGGGCCCACGAGGGTGGAGGGCACGCCCAGGGGGGTGGGCGCGCCCCCTGCCTCGTGGCCTCCTCGATTGATTCTTGACGTCCACTCCAAGTCTCCTGGATCACGTTTGTTCCAAAAGTAACGCTCCCGAAGGTTTCATTCCATTTGGACTCCGTTTGATATTCCTTTTCGGCGAAACTCTATAATAGGCAAAAAAACAGCAATTTGGGTTGGGCCTCCGGTTAATAGGTTAGTCCCAAAAATAATATAGAAGTGTAAAAATAATCCCATTAACATCCAAAATAGATAATATAATAGCACGGAGGAATCAAAAATTATAGATATGTTGGAGACATATCACTCCGCCAACAAACTTCACTCATATCTTTTGGCAAGGACATGTGAAAACAACTTCCATATCTTGCACTAGTTCAAGGAGTCACAAACCCTCTTGTTGGTAAGACAAGGGACAAGGTAACCTAATGCTTTCATGGACATCATCTTATGTGAACATCACTCTATGTCTATGGACATCCTTGTTTGTTCCTTGTGGGACTAACCCGTGTAGGTATTGAAAGTGCAACTCACTCCAATGGATTGCTCCAAATGATCTACATCAACATTGAGAATCTACATCTTCAACACCTACATGAAGTCATCATCGACAAAACCCAAGGTTAGTTCATCCCTCTTAGGGAGGATATCACATCTAGGGGAGCTTTACTCTAATCAATTTTGCTTAAGCAACTCTAATGGTGTGAACACAACAATGCTTTATGTAAAAGTGGCAACCCCACTTGTGCTTAAACGATGAGTATGACCTACGATCAAATGTTCTCATTTGACTGGGACCTAGTCATCGCCAATTGCTTGATAGATGCTAGAGTGTTTGTGCATGCTTTGCCACATATTTCATTTGCCATTTTATTGTGTGAGCATGTTGGTTGCATATTTAACTCATTCGAGGACATCCACTTGTTGTTTTGATTGTTTGGCGTTTTTCTCTTTTGCCAAGTGGATGGACAAGAATGCCTAAGAAGCCCCTCTGGCTATCTATGCTTTTCTCGTCTCAAACTCTATTCATGCTACATCACAAAGTTTGATCAAGTCAGATTCGAAACACTCTGTGTGAGGAGCACTAGGAGTCCCCGATTCGTCATAGACTTAAACTTCCAAAGCCTCTTTGTGCATTTCGGTATGACCGAGTCATCCACTTCGGTCACACCGAGTTCACTATGTTGATCTAGGTTTTCCAGCTCGGTGCAACCGATATGAAATTTTCGGTCACACTGAGTTGCAGTAACCGCTTGTGATTCTGCATCTCGGTGCCACCGAGTTATTCCACTCGGTCACGCCGATAGGGTCGGGATATATATACCCACGGGTGAGATTTTGGAAATTTCTTCAAACTCCTCAGCCTGCGTGTGTGCCCTGCTCTGCCTCCTCAGGTCTCCAGATCGTCTCCTCGCCGCCAGTGACCTCTCGCCACTGGTTTCCGTTGCCATCAACGGATTTCTGCTCCACCATTGCCGCCGTAGCGAACCTCCATCGAACTAGGGTATGGGTTCGACTCTATGTGCTAATTCCTTAACTCTGATTCATAGCACATTTCTTTGCCATGATCATGACCACGTATGCAAACAATCCATCCACTGAAAACTTCTTTTAGGTTAGATTGGATTTGAAAATTTAGGGTTAGCTCTCCGCCGAACTCATCTCGGACCGACCGAATTGTAGAAATCGGTCTCCCTGATTTGGCTTAGGCCATAGCACATGCATTTTCGGTCTGACCGAAAATTGCAAATTGGTGTGACCGAGTTCGATTCTCTGTGAAACCCTAGCAGTCTCGGTGCCACCGAACTGTAACTCAGTCTGACCGAGTGCACTAGTTCAGGTTCCAAAAGCTGCTTTGGTATCATTGAGTTTATCAAATCGGTAGCTCCGAAATGCTTTCTGTGGAGAACTAAAACTAAGTTTTTAACTCATCAGTTTTACCAAAACTCTGCACTTTGTGATGCACATCCACTCTACCTCATCTACATCTATTCACAGGGTTTGTTGTCAGTGATTGCCAAGATGTCTGACCAGAGTGACAATCAGAACAGGTCTGAAGAACATGTGCAATTGAGTGAGGGTTCAGATCCCTCAAGCAGCTATGATGAGGGTAGTAGAAGCACACCCAGTAACTTGCCCAAGGCAGCCACTAGAGCAAGGAAGAAGAAAACCTCAGACTCTGAGGATGAAGATTATGTGGCTGTTGAGGATGAGGCTACCTCAAAGAAGAAAGTATTAAAGAAGGAGTATGGGTCAGCTGCTACAACAAAGCCAGGGATGCACAAGAAGGCACCTGCCAAGAGAGTGCCAACATCCAAGCCTAGGAAAGCAGCCTTGGAAGAAACTATGGAGTTCACTCTTGAACCCAAAGAGGCTGGAGAAGGCAAGAAGAGAAAAGAGAGGGTCAAAAATACCACTGCCAGAGTCCTAGGGAGATCATCCATGTTTAAGGATTCAACAGAAGAAGAAGATGCTCCAGCACCCAAAGCTCATAAGCTTATGGGAGATGCTATCAAGTCAGGGGCTGCAACATCAAAGCCCAAGTCTGCTCCCAAAGCTCAAGCTCAGAAGTCAAAGCCCAAGAGAAACACTACAAGTATTCCTGCAAAAGAGAAGAACAAGTCCCCAGTGCCTCAAGCTAAAGAAGAGGATGATGAGTCTCTTGTTTTAACGAAATTGAAACCCAAGATCCCAGACCACAATGATGCTCATCCAGTGGCTGAAGACATGCACATCAGAAAATATGCTGGACTGAGATTGTGGAGATAGTCTGATCCCTATTCTGTGAGGAGAAGGACTGCAGTTGATTACAGATTTCATACCAAAGAACAGTAAGACTTCTATGAGACAATTTTGCTTGACAAGAAGCCCATTGTTTGTGACATGAGATGGGTTGACTGGGAATACATCAAGGAGAATGAAGATCACTTCCTAGGAGTATATGACAGCTTCAAAGCATGTGGAGTAGATGAGTTTGTTGTACAGAAGCTCACAAAATGGAATGATGAGCTGATCAGTCAGTTTTACTCCACTGCTCACGTTTACCCAGATGGGAAGATCATATGGATGTCTGAAGGTACTAGGTACTGATCCACTGTTGAAGAATGGGCCAAGCTGATCAATGCCCCAGAGGAACATGAGGATGAGTTGGATGTGTATGCCAAGAAGAAGAAAGACCACAAATCCATGGCAAACATGTACAAAGAGATCCCTGATAAAGCTTTGGAGACTCACAAGCTTGGATCTGTACATTACTTGTTGTCTGGTCTGCCTACCATCAACACCATCTTAAGGCACACATTGCTACCCAAGTCTGGAGATCACAAGATGATTAGAGGACATTCCATCAACTTGCTGCAAATCTTTGATGTCCCTCAAAAGTTCAAAGTCATGAGTCTGATTGTAGAGACAATCAAGAGGACAGCTGCTGATCAAAAGAGAAGCTGTGGGTATGCTCCATATATTCAGGAGCTCATCAACTCCAAGATGGGCACAAGAACATACTTGTTGGATAAAGAGCACTTACCCTTGCTTCTAGAATTTGAAGATAATGAAGTTGTCATGAATGAGAATGAATCATCATCGGCTCAAGCACAAGAGAAGAGAGCTAAAGCTCGGGCTGAGAAAGCTGCCAAGATGCCTGGTTTAGAGGAAGCATCTCAAGTTTTCCTGAAGAGCAAGCAAGATCAGGTTGCATATCTGATCCAATCTACTTTGAGGATTGAGAAGGGCTTGGCCACCCTGACTCAGAATCAGGAGAGCTTGGAGAGGATTGTTGAGACAAAATTTTATGATCTTGACCTCAAGGTAACTGAGATTTAGACTGTAGTTGAGCAGCTACAGGAGGAAGCAGAAGAGAGGAGAGGAAAGGCAACTACTGATGCTTTTCAGCGAGTACCAAGGAGCCAGAGGTCTGTTGCAGTGCCTATACCTGATTCTAGAGCTAAAACATCTGCATCAGCAGCTATAGCTTCAGTGCCACCTCCAGCAGCCCCTCCACCAGCTCCAACTACATCAACAGATGCCTTCGTCCTTGGAGTTCTCTCTACACCACCTCCCGAAGACCGAGCCTAAGAGATGCATAGCACTATGAATTTTCGAACTTTTTGGTAACTTGTTGCCAAAGGGGGAGAAATATGTATAGATCATAGGCTTCGAGAGAGAGTGTTTTGCCTTTTATCTCTCTTGTTTTTGGTTGAACCTTTTTATGCGCTTGGTTGATACACTATGTCTTTGTCTGTGTGAGATACTTGTTTGATCATTGATTGATCATATGCTACCTTAATGCTTGCTTCGATGATATTCTCTCTTATATTCTATATATGATCATTCACTTTGCTTGGTGATGAGTGCATGTTTTTAATGTTTATCATTTTGAGCGCTCCACCAAGATGTATGTGACATGGAAGAGTGACCCATGATCCTAATCGATTGTGCATTTGCATTCAAAGGCAAATTTTAAATAATGCACAAATTTAGGGGGAGCTCTTTCTTATCACATACTTCTCAAAGCGACGATATATGTCAATCTTATAATCATTTGTCGAAGCTTTGATCTATATGTTGTCATCAATTACCAAAAAGGGGGAGATTGAAAGTGCAACTATCCCTGGGTGGTTTGGGTAATTCCTCACAACATATAGCTCACTGAGCTAATACTATTTCAAGATAAATATTTCAGGAAAGTTTAATGATTGGCATGGCATGGATTAGAAATGTGGACCCCTCAAAATGCTAAGGACAAAAGATTGGCTCAAGACTCTACATTTTACCTTTTAGTGATCCAAGATCACATTGAGTTCATCATCAACACACCATCTATTACCTTTTGGAGAGTGGTGTCTCCTAGATTGGTTAGGTGTCACTTGGGAGCTTCCGTCAAGATTGTGGAGTTGAACCAAGAAGTTTGTATGGGCAGGGAGATCACCTACTTCGTGCAGATCTACCCTAGTGAGGCAAGTCCTTCGTGGGCGATGACTATGGTGGGATAAACAAGGTTTCTTCTTCGTGGACCCTTCGTGGGCGATGGCCATGGTGGGATAAACAAGGTTTCTTCTTCGTGGACCCTTCGTGGGTGGAGCCCTCCGTGGACTCGCGCAACCATTACCCTTCATGGGTTGAAGTCTCCATCAACATGGATGTACGATAGCACCACCTATCGGAACCACGCCAAAAATCTCCGTGTCTACATTGCGTTTGCTCCCACCAAACTCCTCCCTTTACCTTCATGTGCAATGTTTTACATTCCGCTGTACTCTTAGACTTGCATGTGTAGGTTGTTTACTTGACTTGTGCTAAGATGCTAAAATCTGCCAAGACTTAAAATTGGGAAAAGGCTAGATTTTTATTTGGTCAAGTAGTCTAATCACCCCCCTCTAGACATACTTTCGACCCTACAGTGTTGAAACACCATATGCTACATCAGAAGTTCATGAATCTTTACCTAATATTAAAGAGATGATTGTTTCTCCACTTTTTTTTGGTTTACGATGGGACCAAGAAAATTTTCGTCCGTCATAGATCGCTGGTTATTTTTCTCGTCCATCGTGGTACGTTGGGTTAATATTTTACATACGTCCGTGATTTTCTCGAACAACTGGGCCGGCCCATGAAGATATTGATAGGCTGCGATGACAAACTGTAGCTTCAAAAAAATATGCCCTGAGAGGGGATCGAACCCTGGATGTCATACTACGACGTCAGGCTATAACCAGTTGACCTAGCAAGCTTTACTGGTTATAAGATAGTGCTAAGGTTTAAGAACCAATCTCCACTACAGATACAAATATTTTTAAAATTTCAAATGCAATTGTTTTTAAAAATAATACTAGAAAGTTTTGTGAAACGAAAAAACTTTACAAATTTGTAAACATATTTTCTAAAAAATGAAATATTTTATGAAAATCATGAACAAGTTTTTCAAATAGGAACATTTTTTAAATTCCAAAATAAAATGTGAAAACGCAAACATTTTTTAAACTCCCGAGAAAAACTTGAAAACACAAAAAATGAAACTCCTGCAAAAAGGAAAACATGAACATTTAAAAAATGAACAATTTGTGGAAATGGATTTTTCTATGAAATTCCACAGAAACTCTGAAAAGTTGTGAAAATTTTGATCAAAAAATCCAATTTTTTAAAAAACTCCAATAAAATTTGAAAACATGTTTTTTGAAACATTTTTGAACAAATTTGAAAACGGGAACATTATTTGAAATTCCTGAAAATGAAAACATGAACAGTTTTTCAATTTGTGAACAATTTCTGAAAACGGGAACATTTTCTGAAATTCTGAACATGTTTTAAAAGTTCTGAAAAAACAGAACAAAACCATTCTAAACAAACTTTCAAAAACATGAACATTTTCTGAAAGTCCAAAACATTTTTAATTTATTTACAAATATGAAAACATGACCATTTTAAAAAAAATTAAAAGCACGGTCATTTTTTATGTAGAGAGGGTTTGTTTGAATATTTATCCCACCTCACTTCGATCCACAAAAATCCACCTGTTTATATATGCCGAAGAGTTGTCGAGTAATCATCAAGCCCAACGAAGGGTAAGTTGCGGTGAAGGAATTAAGGTTGGCTCTAATTAAATAAAATTGTGGAAATAGAGCCTGACAAAAGAATTAATGTTGGCTCTAAACAGAAATGTGGGAGGTATGGCTGGATTGTTGTCTCGTGATGTGCTTGCATGTCCCATTCAGTGTATGATATGGCTGAATCTAACTAACAAAAGATATAAGATACCTGGTTGTAGTGGTATATATAGATGGTGAGTGACAGCTGAAACTTAATGCACGCTTACAAAACAACCCCCGGGATGTGTGCAACACGGGACATGTTATTGCCTTCTTTTCATGGGATCAATCGAGTCTCGCTAGCAAACTACTCAAAGACGAAAAAGAAGCAAACGACCTGCCTTCAGCTTTGATTTTTGGGCAGCCTGTTAACCTTTTCAATGTGCAAGGAAATGTTTTTATTTCTTGGTGTTTTTGTCGCTATCAAGTTTTACTTTTTTGAAAGAAAAAAAAACAGGTTAATCTACATGCAACTTCCGATCGAGCATTGTTGCTACAAACGACACACACAACAGTTTTAGCCCTGCTGCTGTCGCACAAAGCATAAGACAACGTTGGAAGGTCAATCACTTGCTACGTCCGGAAGCACGCTAATGGAACACCAGTTGCCGCTATTATTTTCTATTGGGAAGTTGGACCGGCATGTTGCAAAACCGATTACATAAGTGCTGCCAGGACAACAAATCATACAGACAATGTAGCAAAGACGAACACATGGACACAACAAGGACGTCCGCCATTGCCGAACGCATGTTGTAGCGAGGTCAATCAGTGTTGCTACAAGTTAGATGTGTGGAGGTGTAAAGCTAACTAAGTGTAGATGTTAGGATTATAAGGAGAACTAATTGATCCTTAGCACCGGTCTTAAGGGTTTTGCGTGATTAATGGTTGACTGATATGTCTTTTATAGTTTGATGTTTGTCTCCCTCCCGTGAATCTGAATGCTATCTTGCCACACTGATGGACACGTTGATTTTAGTCCCGTTGCAATGCATAGGCATATGTGCTAGTTCTAATCAAAGCTAAACATCAACAATAGAGGTGTCTCCTTCTACTTACTTGATCTCATCGACTGATAACCCACAAGTATAGGGGATCGCGGTAGTTTTCTAGGGTAGAGTATTCAACCCAAATTTATTGGTTCGACATAAGGAGAGGCAAAGAATATTCTCAAGTATTAGCTACTTGGTTGTCAATTCAACCACACCTGAAAGACTTAATATCTACAGCAAATTATTTAGTAGCAAAGTGGTATGGAAGTAATGGTAACGGTGGCAAAAGTAACAGTAGCAATTTTGTAGCAATCGTAACAGTGACAACGGAAAAGTAACTTAGGAAAGATCAGTATGAAATGAGCTCGTAGGCAATGCATCAATGATGGATAATTATGTCGGATGGCATTCATCATGCAACAGTTATAACATAGGGTGACACAGAACTAGCTCCAACTCATCAATATAATGTAGGCATGTATTCCGAATATAGTCATACGTGCTTATGGAAAAGAACTTGCATGGCATCTTTTGTCCTACCCTCCCGTGGCATCGGGGTCCTATTGGAAACTAAGGGATATTAGGGCCTCCTTTTAATAGAGTACCGGACCAAATCATTAGCACTAAGTGAATACATGAACTCCTCAAACTATGTTCATCACCGGGAAGTGTCCCGACTATTGTCACTCCGGGGTTGCCAGATCATAACACATGGTAGGTGACTATAACTTGCAAGATAGGATCAAGAACACAAATATATTCATGAAAACATAATAGGTTCAAATCTGAAATCATGGCACTCGGGCCCTAGTGATAAGCATTAAGCATAGCAAAGTCATAGCAACATAAATCTTAGAACCAAGTGGATACTAGGGATCAAACCCTAATAAATCTAACTCGATTACACGGTAAATATCATCCAACCCATCACCGTTTAGCAAGCCTACGATGGAATTACTCACGCACGGCGGTGAGCATCATGAAATTGGTGGTGGAGGATGGTTGATGATGATGATGGCGACGATTTCCCCTCTCCGGAGCCCCGAACGCACTCCAAATCTGGCCTCCTGATGAAGAACAGGGGTGACGGTGGCTCCTTATCGTAAAACGTGATGAATCCTTATCTATGATTTTTTTTTCTCCCCGAACGTGAATATATGGAGTTGGAGTTGAGGTCGGTGGAGCCTCGTGGGACCCACAAGATAGGAGGGCGCGCCCTCCACCCTTGTGGACAGGTTGTGGGTCCCCTCTAGTTGATTCTTTCGCCAATATTATTTATTTTTTCCAAAAATAATCTCTGTGAAGTTTTAGGTCATTCTGAGAACTTTTATTTCTCCTAAAAAATAACACCATGGTAATTCTGCTGAAAACAGCGTCAGTTCGAGTTAGTTCCATTCAAATCATGCAAATTAGAGTCCAAAACAAGGGCAAAAGAGTTTAGAAAAGTAGATACGATGGGGACATATCAACTCCCCCAAGCTTAACCCATTGCTTGTCCCCAAGCAATTCAGTTGACAAACTGAAAGTGATAAAGAAAAACTTTTACAAACTCTGTTTGATCTTGTTGTTGTAAATATGTAAAGCCAGCATTCAAGTTTTCAGCAAAGATTATGAACTAATCACATTCACAATAACATTTAGGTCTCAAATTTACTCATATCAATGGCATAATCAACTAGCGAGCAATAATAATAAATCTCAGATGACAACACTTTTTCAAAACAATCATGATATGATATAACAAGGTGGTATCTCACTATCCCTTTCTAAGACAGCAAAACATAAATGCAGAGCGCCCCTGAAGATCAAGGACTGACTAGACATTGTAATTCATGGTAAAAGAGATCCAGTCACAGTCATACTCAATATCAATTAATAACAACGCATACAAATGACAGTGGTGCTCTCTAACTGGTGCTTTTTATAAGAGGATGATGACTCAGCAATAAAAGTAACTAGATAGGCCCTTCGCAGAGGGAAGCTGGGATTTGCAGAGGTGCCAGGGCTCAAGTTTTTAAAACAGAGATAAATAATATTTTGAGTGGTATGCTTTCATAGTCAACATAACAACCAAGAGATCTCGGTATCTTCCATACTAGATACATTATAGGCGGTTCCCAAACAGAATGGTAAAGTTTATACTCCCCCAACACCAACAAGCACACTCCACGGCTGGTCCGAAACAACGGGTACTGTCCAACTAACAACAGTCCTGGGGGAGTTTTGTTTGCAATTATATTTTTATTTGATTTGAGCATGGGTCTGGGCATCCCGGTTACCAGCCATTTTCTCGTGAATGATGAGCGGAGTCCACTCATCATGAGAATAACCCACCTATCATGGAAGATATTGACAGCCCTAGTTGCTACACGAGCGATTCGAGCATACAAAGCAGATTATCATTTGAAGGTTTAGAGTTTCGCAGATGCAAATTTACTTGGAACGGCAGGTAAATACCGCATATAGGAAGGTATGGTGGACTCATATGGAACAACTTTGGGTTTATGGAAGTGGATGCATAATCAGTATTCCCGCTTAGTACGAGTGAAGGCTAGCGACCAACTAGAGAGCGACAATAGTCATAAACATGCATTGAGATTAACC
The DNA here is from genome assembly GCF_003073215.2 of Triticum urartu. Lineage (NCBI taxonomy): Eukaryota > Viridiplantae > Streptophyta > Magnoliopsida > Poales > Poaceae > Triticum > Triticum urartu. The sequence goes on from NC_053023.1 coordinate 144,887,776, forward strand.
AACATTGAGTGCAAGCATGACTAGGATATAAATCATCATGAACATTAATATCATGGAGGCTATGTTGATTTTGTTTCAACTGCATGCGTGAACATGTGCCAAGTCAAGCCACTTAAACCATTCAAAGGAGGATACCATCCTATCATACTACATAACAACCATTTTAAAAGTATGTTGGCACGCAAGGCAAACCATTATAAAATCCTAGCTAATTAATCATGGCATGAGTAACTATAATCTCTAATTGTCATTGCAAACATGTTTCATTCATAATGGGATGAATCAGGAACGGTGAACTAATCATATTTACAAAAACAAGATAGGTCAAGTTCATACCAGCTTTCCCTCGTCTCAATCATTTCATCATATATCATCATTATTGCCTTTCACTTGCATGACTGAGCGGTGTGGATAATGATAATAGGGCGCGTGCATTGGACTAAGCTGGAATCCGCAAACATTTATTCAAAGGAGAAGACAAGGTAATACGGGCCCTTTGTTAGATCAACAATAATGCATATGAGAGCCACTCAACATTTTCATCATGGTATTCTCCTCTCGACCCCCAAAGAAAAGAAAAGAAAAGAATTTCAAAGAAACACACTGAAATATTTTTCGAGTTTTTTTTTCTGAAGAAAGTAAAACAAGAAAAAGAAAAAGTATTTACCCGGGAAAGCTCCCAGCAAGCAAAAGAAGAACTAGAAATCTTTTTGAGTTTTCTTTTAATACTACTTCTAAGCATGCATGGAAAGTAAATTAAACTACAACTATTTTTTTCTTAAGGTTTTTCAACACACAAGAAGAAAGCAGGAAAAAGAAAATAAAGTAGCATGGATGATACAATGAAAAAGTATGAACACCGACAACTAAAATGAGTGTGTGAACATTAATTTAATGTCGGTGAGAAATACGTACTCCCCCAAGTTTAGGCTTTTGGCCTAAGTTGGTCTATGCCAACGACTACCCCGGATGATACCCGAAATCGTAGTTGGGGTTGTACTGTGCTGCAGCAGCTACCGCTTGGCGAGTCGCTTCTTGGAGGCGAGTGGCCTCCGTCTCCCTCTCATACTTGTTTGCCTCCTCTCTGGTTATAAAATATCTCCCTTTTTCCTAAAAGTTAAATAAGAAAAGAGTAGGAAAGGTAACATGGACAGCACGCCGTCTGTCAAAGATTAGTCGGTACTGGAGGGACTATTCGTTCCTCTCAAGAGACTGATAGCTCACCAAAGCATTATAATCAAGAAAAGGGGTGGCAACTCTATGTCATTCCCCCCTTATGGGTACTCCGAGATAATTGGCTAAACAAGTTGCATAAATCCCGCCAAATAAATCTCCATCTTTAGCATTAAGGTGTAACCTCCTAGCAATAATGGCCCCTAGATTATATCGCTTATCACCCAACACTACACACTTGAGGACACTAAGATCCGATGCACAAAGGTGGTTATGATCATGTTTACCATTAATGCATCTACCTATAAAGAGAGCAAAATAATGTATGGCAAGGAAATGAATTCTTCCCATGGAGTCTTGTGTGATATTTCTAGTTTCTCCCACAGTGATGCTAGCAAGGAAATCATTGTATTCATATTTGTGACGTTCACTATGAATGCCACATTGTTGGATTTTGCATGCAGTATTAAAATCTTCAAGGACCATGGTATATGATTCATCATAAAGATCAAATAAAACAGTATGGGTATTGCACTTAGATGAAAATTCAAACCTCCGCACAAAGGAATCGGTGAGGTAATAGTATTATCGGCACTTGTCTGACAAGAAGTCCTCAAGGCCGGCATTTCGTATGTATGCATCAAACTCATCCTTGAAACCTGCATGAACCATGAATTCATCTGACGTCCATTCACAAGGCCGCACTTGAGCTTCCCTTGGTGGTTCAAGGTCCGGCTCACGTATCACGAGCCTTGATGCTTGCTTCCTCGAAGAACCACCTTGGTACATTTTCCTAGACATTTTTCTTGCCTTGAAAAATTTCTGAAATTTTTAGTAACTCAAAAGAAAAGTGAACCAAACTCAACAAAATAGATAGCAACTACTCCTACAAGTGTCTAGAGGCTATATCATGCATCACAACTACTTTGGACCATATAAATTTGACATGCAAGCTCAAAAACAGGGTCACCGCATCAGCAAAAATTTACAATAAATAAAGCACTAGAACAAAAACTAATTGGACCATTGTGAAGAAAATATGCCCTAGAGGCAATAATAAACTTGTTATTTATATTTCCTTATATCATGATAAATGTTTATTATTCATGCTAGAATTGTATTAACCGGAAACTTAGTACATGTGTGAATACATAGAAAAACAGAGTGTTCCTAGTATGCCTCTACTTGACTAGCTCGTTAATCAAAGATGGTTAAGTTTCCTAACCATAGACATGTCTTGTCATGTGATGAACGGGATCACATCATTAGAGAATGATGTGATGGACAAGACCCATCAATTAGCTTAGCACAATGATCGTTTAGTTTTATTGCTATTGCTTTCTTCATGACCTTATACATATTCCTCTAACTACGAGATTATGCAATTCCCGAATACCGTAGGAACACCTTGTGTGCTATCAAATGCCACAACGTCACCAGGTGATTATAAAGATGCTCTATAGGTGTATCCAAAGGTGTTTGTTGAGTTGGCATAGATCGAGATTAGGATTTGTCACTCCGAGTATCGGAGAGGTATCTTTGGGCCCTCTCGGTAATGCACATCACTATAAGCCTTGCAAGCAATGTGACTAATGAGTTAGTTACAGGATGATGCATTGCGGAATGAGTAAAGAGACTTGCCGGTAACGAGATTAAACTAGGTATGATGATACCGATGATCGAATCTCGGGCAAGTAACATACCGATGACAAATGGAATAATGTATGTTGTTATGCGGTTTGACCGATAAAGATCTTCGTAGAATATGTAGGAGCCAATATGAGCATCCAGTTTCCGCTATTGGTTATTGACCGGAGATGTGTCTTCATCATGTCTACATAATTCTCGAACCCATAGGGTCCGCACGCTTAACGTTCGATGACAATTTGTATTATGAGTTATGTGTTTTGGTGATCGAAGTTTGTTTGGAGTCCCGGATGAGATCACGGACATGACAAGGAGTCTCAAAATGGTCGAGAGGTAAAGGTTGATATATTGGAAGGTTATATACGAACACCGGAATGGTTCCAATAAGGTTCGGGGATTTTTCGGAGTACCGGGAGGCTATCGGAACCCCCCGGGAAAGTTAATGGGCCTATTGGGCCATAGTGGAGAGAGGGAGGCTGCCACAGGAGGTGGCGCCCCCAAGCCCAAACTGAATTGGACTAGGGGTGGGGGCGCGGCCCCCTTTCCTTCTCCCTCTCCCCCCTTTCCCCTTTCCCCTTTCCGTTGGTTGGAAGGAGGGGGACTGAATCCTACTTGGACTAGGAGTCCAAGTAGGACTCCCCCCTTGGCATGCCCCCCTTGGGCCGGCCACCTCCTCCTCCCTCCCTTTATATACGGGGGCAGGGGCACCCCAAAGACACATCAATTGTCCCTTAGTCGTGTGCAGTGCCCCCCTCCATAGTTTACCACCTAGGTCATATTTGTCATAGTGCTTAGGCGAAGCCCTGCGCGGATCACATCACCAACATCGTCGCCACGCCGTCGTGCTGACAGAACTCTCCCTCGGCCCTCTACTGGATCAAGAGCTCGAGGGACGTCATCGAGCTATACGTGTGCTGAACACGGAGGTGCCGTACGTTCGGTACTTGGATCGGTTGGATCGTGAAGACGTTCGACTACATCAATGGCGTTAACATAACGCTTCTGCTTTCGGTCTACGAGGGTACGTGGACACACTCTCCCCTCTCGTTGCTATGCGTCTCCTAGATAGATCTTGCGTGATCGTAGGAATTTTTTTGAATTACTACGTTCCCCAACACATTGGAGGAGTCACATACCGAAGAACAATCCCCCAAAACAGTTTTGCAAATGGAGCTTTGCACAAGGAGATGGAAAATGGCAGCAAAATGAGCTAGAACACGGGTTTGAGCTACGGGATGATTTTTTCTGGAGGAAGACGAAGTAGATGGGTGCTGGAATAAGTGGAGGGGACCCATGTGGGACCCACAAGGCAGGGGGCACACCCAGGGGGTAGGGCGCGCCCTCCACCCTTGTGGCCCATCGGTGCATCCCCCTAATGTGTTCTCACTGCCTGAATTTCTAAAATATTTTATAAAAAATCATACTAAATTTTCAGGGCATTTGAAGAACTTTTATTTTCGGGACATTTTTTATTGCACGGATAATTCAAAAAACAGACAGAAAATACTATTTTTTCTTTATTTAATCTAAATAACAGAAAGTAAAAAGTAGGTACAGGAAGTTGTGCTTTCTAAATTCATCCATCTCATGCCCATCAAAAGGAATCCATTAACAAGGTTGATCAAGTCTTATTAACAAACTTCTTCCGAATGACATGAAACCGAAGAACTTTTGAATAACACTAGGTTACCTCAACGAGGATATGCATGTCCCCAACAATAAGAATATCATATTTCTTTTTGACAGTAGGTAGAGGGAATTCAAAAACTCCAATAGTAATAGTTGAAAATTTTCCAATAGAATTGATACTATGAACTTGAGGTTGTTTCTTCGGAAAGTGTATCGTATGCTCATTACCATTAATATGAAAAGTGACATTGCCTTTGTTGCAATCAATAACAGCCCCTACAGTATTCAAAAAGGGTCTACCAAGGATGATCGACATACTGTCGTCCTTGGGAATATCAAGAATAACAAAGTCCATTAAGATAGTAACGTTCGCAACCACAACGGGCACATCCTCACAAATACCGATGGGTATAGCAGTTGATTTATCAGCCATTTGCAAAGAGATTTCAGTAGGTGTCAACTTATTCAAATCAAGTCTATGATATAAAGAGAAAGGCATAGCACTAACACCGGCTCCAAGATCACATAAAGCAGTTTTATCATAGTTTCTTTTCATGGAGCATGGTATAGTTGGTACTCCTGGATCTCCTGGTTTCTTTGGTATTCCACCCTTAAAAGTATAATTAGCAAGCATGGTGGAAATTTCAACTTCTGGTATCTTTCTTTTATTAGCAACAATATCTTTCATATACTTAGCATAAGGAGGCATTTTAAGCATACCAGTCAAACTCATACACAAAAAGATATGTCTAAGCATTTCAACAAAGCGCTCAAAATCCTCATCATCCTTTTTCTTGGACGGATTAGGAGGAAAGGGCATGGGTTTCTGAACCCATGGTTCTCTTCCTTTACCATGTTTCCTAGCAACGAAGTCTCTCTTATCATACTGTTGATTCTTTGATTGCGGGTTATCAAGATCAACAACAGGTTCAATCTCTACATCATTATCGTTACTAGGTTGAGCATCAACATGAACATCATCATTAACATTTTCACTAGGTTCATGTTCATCACTAGATTATGTCTTAGCATCATAAAAAGAAATATTATTGGGATTCTCAGGTGTATCCACAACAGGTTCACTAGAAGCGTGCAAAGTCCTATCAGTTTTCTTTTTTTCTTTTTATTGCTAGGACTAGGTGCATCAGTATTAATTCTCTAAGAATTTTTCTCAATTCTCTTAGGATGGCCCTCGGGATACAAAGGTTTCTGGGTCATTTTACCACCTCTAGTCATAACCCTAATAGCATTATCATTGTTCTTACTATTCAACTCATTAAGCAAATCATCTTGTGCCTTAAGTACTTGTTCTACTTGAGTTGTAACCATGGAAGCATGTTTACTAATAAGCTTAAGATCATTAACAGTTCTACTCATATAATCACCCAAGTAGTCAAGCATGTGAGCATTACGTTTCAATTGTCTACTAACATAAGCATTGAACTTTTCTTGTTTAACAATAAAATTATCAAACCCATCCAAGTATTGACTAGCAGACTTATTATGAGGAATATCACCTTTATCAAATCTACAGGGAGAGTTTACCTCTACTACCTGTGTCGGGTTATCAAGACCATGTATTTCTTCAATAGGCGGTAAATTCTTAACATCTTCAGCTTTAATAACTTTTTCTTTCATAGATTTCTTTGCCTCTTGCATATCTGCATATCTTTAGGACTGAGAAATAGAATACCCCTTTTCTCCAGAGTTGGCTTAGGAGTTCGTTCAGGAAGTGTCCAATCATTATCATCACTCAATATATTATTCAATAGCAATTCAGCTTGCTCAACAGTTCGTTCCCTGAAAACACAAACAACACAACTATCTAGGTGGTCCCTAGAAGCATCGGTTAGTCCATTATAAAAGATATCAAGTATTTCATTTTTCTTGAGAGGATGATCAAGCAAAGCATTAAGTAATTGGAGAAGCCTCCCCCAAGCTTGTGGGAGACTCTCTTCTTCAATTTGCACAAATTTAAATATTTCCCTTAAAGTAGCTTATTTCTTATGAGCAGGGAAATATTTTTCAAAGAAGTAATAAATCATATCCTGGGGACTACGCACACAACCAGGAGCAAGAGAATTAAACCATAACTTAGCATCACCCTTTAACGAGAAAGGAAACAACTTAAGAATATAGTAATAGCGAATTTCTTCCTCATGAGCAAATAGGGTGGCTATATCATTCAATTTAGTAAGATGCGCCACAACAGTTTCAGATTCATAACCATAGAAAGGATCAGATTCAACCAAAGTAATTAACTCAGGATCGACAGAGAATTCATAATCCTTATCAATGACAAAGATAGGTGAAGTAGCAAACTTAGGATCATATTGCATTATAGCATTCAAAGATTTTTCTTTCAGCTTAGCTAACAGTTTCTTAATATCATCTTTATCATTACAAGCAAGAAAGTCTCTAGCAGTTTCCTCATCCATAATATAACCCTCAAGTACAACAAGCAATTCATATCTAGGGGAGAATCATAATCTTCAGTTTCAATAATATCATCAGTTTTAGTAATTTCATTCTCTCTAACCCTAGCAAGTTGTTCATCAAGAAATTCACCTAGGGGCACAGTATTATCAAGCAAAGAAGTAGTATCATCATAAGCATCATGCATGGCAGAAGGCATCATCAATAACATGCGACATATCAAAATCAATAATAGGTGTAGGTGTCGTAAGTTTACTTAAAATAGAAGGAGAATCAAGTGCAGAGCTAGATGGCAGTTCCTTACATCCCCTCGTAGTAGAGGGATAGATCTTGGTTTTGTTGTGTTTCAAATTCCTCAAAGTGATCAACAAATATAGATCCCAAGTGACTCAGAGAATAGAGCTCTGCTCCCCGGCAACGGCGCCAGGAAAAGGTCTTGATAACCCACAAGTATAGGGGATCGCAACAGTTTTCGAGGGTAGAGTATTCAACCCAAATTTATTGATTCAACACAAGGGGAGCCAAAGAATAATCTCAAGTATTAGCAGCTGAGTAGTCAATTCAACCACACCTGAAAGATTTAATATCTGCAACAAAGTATTTAGTAGCAAACTAGTATGGAAGTAATGGTAACGGTGGCAAAAGTAACATAGTAGCAGTTTTGTAGTAATCGGAACGGTGGCAACTGAAAAGTAACTTAGCAAAGATCAATATGAAACGAGCTCGTAGGCAATGGATCAATGATGGATAATTATGTCAGATGACATTCATCATGCAACAGTTATAACATAGGGTGATATAGAACTAGCTCCGATTAATCAATATAATTTAGGCATGTATTCCGAATATAGTGATACGTGCTTATGGAAAAGAACTTGCATGACATATTTTTTCCTACCCTCCCGTGGCAGTGGGGTCCTATTGGAAACTAGGGGATATTAAGGCCTTCTTTTAATAGAGTACCGGAACAAAGGATTAGCACTTATGAAAGCACAAGTGCTCCCTGGGTGGTTTTGGTAATTAATGTCAACATATCTCTTGTTGGACTAATGTTTCCATCTAGTATATTTCAGACAAGTTCAAAAGATGGAGTGGTGTGGACAAGAGGATATGGAACCCTTTCAAGATGCTAAGGACAAAGGATTGGCTCAAGCTCAAAAGCTCAAGACTCTACATTTTACTTTTAGTGATCCAAGATCACATTGAGTCCATAGGAAAGCCAATACTATTAAAAGGGGATGAGGTGTTGCTTAATGGCTTGCCTGCTCAAAATGCTCAATGATATGCTCCAAAACCCTCAGCCACTTTCCCATATCCACATATGTCCCAAACCAAAAAGTCAAACTCGGCCCCACCGAAATTTTCCATCCGGCGCCACCGAGTTCACTTGACATAGCCACTGCCACAAACCCTAATCAATTCGGTCTCAACGATGGGATCTCGATCTCACCGAGATGGGCTTACAAACTCTATGTTACCTATTGCAATAATTTCGGTCCCACCGAGATATGCAATTGGTCCCACCGAGTTTGCTTGACCAACTCTCTGTTTTGCTTATTACCAAAATCGGTCTCACCGAGTTTGTGTAATCGGTAAAACCGAGATAAGGTTTCACCCTAACCCTAGCACATCAGTCCCACCGACTTGATCATATCGGTCCCACCAAAATGTCTAATGGTCACATTATGAACTAAATCAACCCGACCGAGTTGTCTGATTCGGTCCCACCGAGTTTGGTGATTTGTGTGTAACGGTTAGATTTTGTGTGGAGGCTATAAATACCCCTCCACCCACTCTTCATTCATGAGGAGAGCCATCATAACATGCCTACACTTCCAGCATACATTTTCTGAGAGAGAACCACATACTCATGTGTTGAGGTCAAGATAATCTACTCCAACCACATAAATCTTGATCTCTAGCCTTCTCCAACTTGCTTTCCACTCAAATCATCTTTCCACCAAATCCAAATCTGTGAGAGAGAGTGCTACCTCTTGAGCACTTGCATTGGTTTTCCCTTGAAGAGGAAATGGTGGTGCAGCAAAGTAGCATAAGTATTTCCCTCAGTTTTTGAGAACCAAGGTATCAATCCAGTAGGAGGCTACGCGCGAGTCCCTCGCACCTATAGAAAACAAATAAATCCTCACAACCAAGGCGATAAGGGGTTGTCAATTCCTACACGGTCACTTACGAGAGTGAGATCTGATAGATATGATAAGATAATATTTTTGGTATTTTTATGATAAAAATGCAAAGTAAAATAAAAGCAAAGTAAAAAAGTAAAGGTAATAACTAAGTGTTGGAAGATTAATATGATGAAGATAGACCCGGGGGCCATAGGTTTCACTAGTGGCTTCTCTCAAGAGCATAAGTATTTTACGGTGGGTGAACAAATTATTGTTGAGTGATACGTCTCCAACGTATCTATAATTTTTTATTGCTCCATGCTATGTTATCTACTGTTTTGGGCAATATTGGGCTTTATTATCCACTTTTATATTATTTTTGGGACTAACCTATTAACCGGAGGCACAGCCCAGATTTGCTGTTTTTTGCCTATTTCAGTGTGTCGAAGAAAAGGAATATCAAACGGAGTCGAAACGGAACGAAATCAACTGGAGAAGTTATTTTTGGAAGGAAAGCTACCGGAAAAGCTTGGAGTGCATGTTAGGAAAGAAGGAAGGTGCCCACGAGGGTGGGGGGCGCGCCCACCCCCTAGGGCACGCACCCTGCCTTGTGGCCCCCCCTTCGGTCCACCGACGTGCTTCTTTCACCCATATATACCTACGTATCCTAGAACTTCCAGAACAGGAGATAGATCGGGAGTTCCGCCGCCAAAATCCTCCGTAGCCACCGAAAACCAATCTAGACCCGTTCCGGCACCCTGCCGGAGGGGGCAATCCTTCTCCGGTGGCCATCTTTATCATCACGGTGCTCTCCATGACGAGGAGGGAGTAGTTCTCCCTCGGGGCTGAGGGTATGTACCAGTAGTTATGTGTTTGATCTCTCTCTCTCTCGTGTTCTTGAGGTGATATGATCTTGATGTATCGCGAGCTTTGCTATTATAGTTGGATCCTATGATGTTTTTCTCCCCCCTCTACTCTCTTGTAATGGATTGAGTTTCCCTTTGAGTTTATCTTATCGGATTGAGTCTTTAAAGATTTGAGAACACTTGATGTATGTCTTGCCGTGCGTATCTGTGGTGACAATGGGATACCACGTGATTCACTTTATGTATGTTTTGGTGATCAACTTGCGGGTTCTGCCCATGAATCTATGCATAGGGGTTGGCATACGTTTTCGTCGTGATTCTCCGGTAGAAACTTTGGGGCACTCTTTGAGGTCCTATGTGTTGGTTGAATAGATGAATCTGAGATTGTGTGACGCATATCGTATAATCATACCCATGGATACTTGAGGTGACATTGGAGTATCTAGGTGACATTAGGGTTTTGATTGATTTGTGTCTTAAGGTGTTATTCTAGTACGAACTCTAGGGCTGTTTGTGACACTTATAGGAATAGCCCAACGGATTGATTGGAAAGAATAACTTTGAGGTGGTTTCGTGCCCTACCATAATCTCTTTGTTCGTTCTCCGCTATTAGTGACTTTGGAGTGACTCTTTGTTGCATGTTGAGGGATAGTTATGTGATCCAATTATGTTAGTATTGTTGAGGGAACTTGCACTAGCGAAAGTATGAACCCTAGGCCTTGTTTCAATGCATTGCAATACCGTTTACGCTCACTTTTACCATTAGTTACCTTGCTATTTTTATATTTTTAGATTACGAAAACTATTATCTACTATCCATATACCACTTGTATCACCATCACTTCGTCAAACTAGTGCACCTATACAATTTACTATTGTATTGGGTGTGTTGGGGATACAAGAGACTCTTTGTTATTTGGTTGCAGGGTTGCTTGAGAGAGACCATCTTCATCCTACGCCTCCTACGGATTGATAAACCTTAGGTCATCCACTTGAGGGAAATTAATTTGCTACTATCCTACAAACCTCTGCACTTGGAGGCCCAACAACGTCTACAAGAAGAAGGTTGTGTAGTAGACATCAAACTCTTTTCTGGCGCCGTTGCCGAGGAGGTTAGCGCTTGAAAGTATATCTTTAGATCTTGCAATCGAGTCTTTTAATTTCTTGTTTTAGCACTAGTTTAGTTTATAAAAGAAAACTATAAAAAATGGAATTGAGTTTACCTCATACGCTTCATATTTTTAATATCTTTCGTGAGTATGATGGAAAGGTTAATTGTGCTCAAGTGCTAGAAGAAGAAATCTATAAAATGTTTGGCACTAAATATATGAATGATGAGCATGATTGCAATGTTGTTAGTACGAATTCTTTGAATATCCATGATGCTGATGATATGCAAAGCCACAAGCTTGGGGAAGCTATGTTTGATGAAGATGATATTTTTTATCCCCCGAGCTTTGATGAGCAAATTTATTATGATGAAAGCATGCCTCCTATTTATGATGATTATATTAATGAAATTGGATTTGGAGAGGTCATGACTTTATTTTGTGATGAATCCACTATTCCGGAAGAGGTTCCAATTGATTATGAGAACAAAGTTGCTATCTATGATGATTATTGTGATGACTTGTATGCTATAAAGAATAATGATATCCATGAAACTTTTCATCATGATTTTAGTTTTCAATTGGATTATGCCTCACATGATAATTATTTTGTTGAGTTTGCTCCCACTATTCCGAACGAGAAGAATTTTGCCTATGTGGAGAGTAATAAAATTTCTATGCTTGTAGATCATGAAAAGAATGCTTTAGGTTCTGGTTATATTGTTGAATTCATTCATGATGCTACTGAAAATTATTATGAGGGAGTAATATATGCTTGTAGGAATTTCAATAATATCAAGTTTCCTCTCTATGTGCTTAAAATCTTGAAGTTATGCTTGTTTTACCTTCCTATGCAAGTTGATTCTTGTTCCCATAAGTTGTTTGCTCACAAAATCCCTATGAATAGGAAGTACGTTAAACTTAAATGTGCTAGTCATATTCTTCATGATGCTCTCTTTATGTTACAATTCTTATCTTTTATGTGAGCATCGTTGAAATCATCATGCCTAGCTAGGGGCGTTAAACGATAGCGCTTGTTGGGAGGCAACCCAATCCTATTTTTGTTCCTTGCTTTTTGTCCCTGTTTAGTAATAAATAATTCATCTATCCTCTGTTTAGATGTGGTTTTATGCTTTTAATTAGTGTTTGTGCCAAGTAGAACCTTTGGGAAGACTTGGGGGAAGTTTTGTTGATTATGCTGTAAAAACAGAAACTTTAGCGCTCACGAGAATTGCTGCCATTTTTATTTGGAGAGTGTTATTTAGTTAATTATTTTTGAAGATGATTAATAGATAAAGTCCTCAGTCCCAGCAATTTATTTGAGAATTTTATGAGTTCCAGAAGTATACGTTTGATCCAGATTACTATAGACTGTTCTGTTTTTGACAGATTCTGTTGTTCATGTGTTGTTTACTTATTTTGATGAATCTATTGCTAGTAAAAGAGTTTATAAACCATAGAGAAGTTGTAATACAGTAGGTTTAACACCAATATAAATAAATAATGAGTTCATTACAGTACCTTGAAGTGGTGATTTATTTTCTTATTCTAACGGAGCTTACGAGTTTTCTGTTAAGTTTTGTGTTGTGAAGTTTTCAAGTTTTGGGTAAGGATTCGATGGACTATGGAATAAGGAGTGGCAAGAGCCTAAGTTTGTGGATTCCCAAGGCACCCCAAGATAATATTCAAGGACAACCAAGAGCCTAATCTTGGGGATGCCCCGGAAGGCATCCCCTCTTTCATCTTCGTTCATCGGTAACTTTACTTGGAGCTATATTTTTATTCACCACATGATATGTTTTTTGCTTGGAGCGTCAATTTATTTTGTTAATATTTGCTTGATGTTATTTAGAACAATGTTTTGCATCTTTTATTTCAATAAAAGTGGCATTGATAGCCTTTACTATGCCTATTTTACAAGTCTTCATGTTGCTGTTTGAAAACAGAAAGTTTACCGCTGTTGCAATAATTCCCTAGAAAAGTCAGAATGTGATAAAATGTTGAAACCTTTTGCATATTAAGCTCTGATAAATTTACTACAGTGGGAATTTTCTTTCGTAATTTTTGGAGTTAGGGAAGTATGGATCTAGCTGCATTCTTTATAGACTGTCCTGTTTAGGCAGATTGCTGTTATGTTTGCATTGTTTGCATATGTTTGCTTCTTTAATGATTCTATTTGAGGATAGGACTATTAAATATGCAGAGGCATTTATTATACAATGTTGGAAAATAATTTTAGTGATTTTCTACAGTAGAGTATGATAAGGTTTTTGCAATGGTTTATACTAACTTATCTCACGAGTCCTTGTTGAGTTTTGTGTGGATGAAGCTTTTGAGATTTAGGGAGACCGTGATATGAGAGGAATTAAGGAGACACAAAATCTCAAGCTTGGGGATGCCTAAGGCATCCCAAGATAATATTTCAAGAAGTCTCAAGCATCTAAGCTTGGGGATGCCCCGCTTGGCATCCCACCTTTCTTCTTCAACAACTATCGGTTAGTTTCGGTTGATCCTAAGTTTTTGCTTCTTCACATGATGTTTGCCATTCTTAGAATGTCATTTTATCTTGCTTTGCTTTCTGTTTGAATAAAATACCAAGATCTGAAATTATTAAATGTTAGAGAGTCTTCACATAGTTGCATAATTATTCGACTACTCATTGATCTTCACTTATATCTTTTGGAGTAGTTTGTTGTTGCTTTAGTGCTTCACTTATATCCTTTTAGAGCACGGTGGTGGTTTTATTTTATAGAAATAGATGAACTCTCATGCTTCACTTATATTATTTTGAGAGTATTAAATATCATGGTAATTTTCTTAAATAATCCTAATATGCTAGGTATTCAAGATTAGTAAAAAAAATTCTTATGAGTGTTTTGAATACTAAGAGAAGTTTGATGCTTGATGATTGTTTTGAGATATGGAGGTAATAATATCAAAGTCGTGCTAGTTGAGTAGTTGTGAATTTGAGAAATTCTTGTGTTGAAGTTTGCAAGTCCCTTAGCATGCACGTATGGTAAATGTTGTGTAACAAATTTGAAACATGAGGTGTTATTTGATTGTCTTCCTTATGAGTGGCGGTCGGGGACGAGCGGTGGTCTTTTCCTACCAATCTATCCCCCTAGGAGCATGTGCGTAGTGCCGAGGTTTTTGATTACTTGTAGATTTTTGCAATAAGTATGTGAGTTCTTTATGACTAATGTTGAGTCCATGTATTATACGCACTCTCACCCTTCCATCCTTGCTAGCCTCTTCGGTACCGTGCATTGCCCTTTCTCACATTGAGAGTTGGCGCAAACTTCGCCGGTGCATCCAAACCCCGTGATATGATACGCTCTTTCACACATAAACCTCATTATATCTTCCTCAAAACAGCCACCATACCTACCTATTATGGCATTTCCATAGCCATTCTGAGATATATTGCCATGCAACTTTCCACCGTTCCATTTATTATGACATGCATCATCATTGTCATATTTCTTTGCATGATCATGTAGTTGACATCGTATTTGTGGCAAAGCCACCTCTCATAATTCTTTCATACATGTCACTCATGCATCATCGCAATCCCGGTACACCGCCAGAGGCATTCATCTAGAGTCATATTTGGTCTAGTATCGAGTTGTAATCATTGAGTTGTAAATAAATAGAAGTGTGATGATCATCATTTTCTAGAGCATTATCCCAAGTGAGGAATAAAAAATAAAAATAAAAATAAGAGAAAGGCCATAAAAAAGAGAAGGCCCAAAAAAAGAAAAAAAAGAGAAAAGAGAAAGGCCATAAAAAAATAAAGGCCAAATAAAAAAATGAGAGAAAAAGAGAGAAGGGACAATGCTACTATCCTTTGCCACACTTGTGCTTCAAAGTAGCACCATAATCTTCATGACAGAGAGTCTCTTGTTTAGTCACTTTCATATACTAGTGGGAATTTTTCATTATAGAACTTGGCTTGTATATTCCAACAATGGGCCTCCTCAAGTGTCCTAGGTCTTCGTGAGCAAGCAAGTTGGATGCACACCCACTTAGTTTCTTTTGATTGAGCTTTCATACATTTATAGCTCTAGTGCATCCGTTGCATGGCAATCCCTACTCCTTGCATTAACATCAATCGATGGGCATCTCCATAGCTCATTGATTAGCCTCGTTCATGTCAGACGTTCTCCTTTTTGTCTTCTCCACATAACCCCCTCATTATTCTATTCCACCCATAGTGCTATATCCATGGCTCGCGCTCATGTATTGCATGAAAGTTTATAGGTTTGAGATTACTAAAGTATGAAACAATTGATTGGCTTGTCATCGGGATTGTGCATGATGAGAGCATTCTTGTGTGACGAAAATGGAGCATGACTAAACTATATGATTTTGTAGGGATGAACTTTCTTTGGCCATGTTATTTTGAGAAGACATAATTTCTTAGTTGGTATGCTTGAAGTATTATCATTTTTATGTCAATATGACCTTTTGTCTTGAATCTTTCGGATCTGAATATTCATACCTGTCGGCGTTCTGGGAACGGGGGTCCCCAGACTTGCCTACATGCGGCCTGCGGCATGGCTCGAGTGGGGGCCCAGTGCGGCCCAGCTTCATCAGCTCAAGCTCAAGACCCTCGCAAGGGGCCAAGCCTTGCGGGGCGGATGATAGGAGGCTTCCTCAGGAGCAGCCTCATCAGGCAGGCTCACGAGGAGGCGGAGAGATCAAGGCAGGGGTGCCTCGCGAGGAGCCCGTGACGCAAGCCATGACGATCGAGATTAGGCGGGCGCCGGCCTGCGCAGTGTCCTTGTTTCCCCTTCGGTGCAAAGGGAGCAAGCACAGGCCAAGGCATCGGGCAGAGGTTACCATTCCAATGCAACGAGACCAAGACCAGCAGAGCGGCAAGATGGAGGTCACCGTGGAGCCCAAGACGGCGTCATCACCAGTGTTTTTGGCAGCTGAAGACCACCTTTGGTCAGGATAACTTGTACTAGATGTTCCCCTTCAACATGGCCAATTGTTGGCACCCTTCCCGCTCATTTTTTGGGAAGAGGACCATGGCCTCTATAAATAGGACTAGACCCCAAAAGCAGAAGGGGGGAAAGAGGGGAAGAAGGGGAAAGGAGGAAAAAGAAGAAGAGCGAGGAGGAGGAAAAAGAAGAAGAGAGAGGTCCAGAGAGAAAGAAAGAGAGAAGAGAAAGAAAGAGAGAAAGGTCCGGACCAAGTAGAACACACTGCACCAGCTCAAGAACACCTCTCGCGAGGCCGTTCTTCCCCTGTATTATTCATCATCGGCCCCTGAGGCAATCCACTACACCACACACTGAAGTAGGGTATTACACCACATCGGTGGCTCGAACCAGTATAAACCTCGTGTCCCTTGTGTGTTCTTCTTTCTAGCCTAGATTTCTTGTGAGCCATAGAAGCGCGAGTCGGTAGGGGAAAGATCTCCGTACGCACCCCAGAGTTCGAACCTTAAGGGTCTGCCGGAACCCGAAATCCGACATTTGGCGCGCCAGGTAGGGGTGCGCCAGAATCTTTCTTCCGCTGTTCGCGTGTGATCTTCCGTAGTGTCCATGGCTGACGCTTGTCGGGCTCGCGCCGAGCACCGGGCTGCTCTCGCCACCCACGTTGCCCAGACGGCGCCCGTCGGTGGACGCCCTCGTCGTTCCCCGTCGCCTGCCGCCAATGCCGCCACCGGCCCGGCGGGGAACGAGCAGCAGGCCTCGTCCCAGCATCCTTCGGTGCGGCGGCAGGGCCACACCACAACCCCGTCACCGACTCCAGCTGGTTCGTCGTCCCACGCCCGTCGCGCCCCACGGACGTGCACGTCGCGCTACTCCTGGCAAGAGAGCTCCTACACTACCGCCTCGTCGACGACCTCTACGAGGACTGGCTTGCCCGCATCACCGAGCTTGTCAGCGCCGCAGGGGGATCTCCTTTGCCGTCCCTCTCGCTGCCTCGCCCTCCATTCCGCGTAGGGGGCGAGGATTAGGAGGCGCCTCCGCCACCTCCTCCCCAAGAAGGCGCCCTGGCTCCAAGGCGCGCAGCCCTAGGGCGAGACCCTCCATGTCCGGCGCCTGCGCGGCAAGAAGGGAGCTGCCAAGAGATCCCTCGTCCCCAAGAAGGTGCTCGCGCGCTCCCAACACCGGCACGCCAAGATCGCGTCCCTGCGCTTCCACGCCGAGACCCCGCGCTGCTCCGAGCGGCGGCGCGTGGTAATCACCAGGAGCATGCCCAGCACCAGCAAAGGGCGCCGGTGGCCACAGCAGGCTGCCGCGCCTTCACCCCCGAGCTACGCGGTGTCACATGGCCAGGCAAGTTCAAGCCTAATCTGCCCCCTCGCTATGATGGCACGATGGACCCCGCGGAATTCCTGCAGCTCTACGAGCTGGGCATCGAAGCCGCCAACGGAGACGAAAAGGTCATGGCGAACTGGTTTCGCATGGCGCTCAAGGACGGCACCCGCACCTGGCTCCTGAACCTGGCTCCCAGCATGATCTCCTCCTAGGACGAGATGCGCACTCCCTTCATCGCCAACTTCCAGGGCACTCGCGACCAGCCCCCGGCCATAAGCGACCTGCGCCGCATCAAGCAACAGCCAGGGGAAACCCTGCAGAAATACATCCAGCGCTTCAACAACGCTCGCCTCAGGATCCCCAGGGTGACTGAGGAAGCCATTATCTCAGCCTTCTCCGACGGCGTGCGCGACATCAAGATGAAGGAGGAGCTGGAAATCCATGAAGACCTATGCACATCCCTGGAGCTGTTCAACTTGGCGACCAAGTGCACCAGGGCTGAGGAAGGACGCCTCTCCCTCCTCGAGCTCCCGGCTGCCGACCCAGAAGAGAAAAAGCCCAAGGCCATGGACATGAAGCGTAAGGGAGCTGCCGTGCTCGCAGCGGAGCCAGACACCAAGCGAGGCAGGGATCAGCCTGAGTCGTTCAAGGGCAGCCGATACTGCGTGTACCACGACCTCCACACCCACAACACCAACGAATGCCAAGAGCTCAGGGCCGTGCGAGATGGGCGTATCGGCCGATGCCCCGAGCGCAACGACAGGGGCTATGGCCGAGGAGGAGGAAGAGGTGGAGGACAATGGGAAGACCATGGCCCTCGCCAAGGGTGGCGTGACCGACCTCGCGAGGATCGCTGGCAGGACCAGCCTCGCGAGGGAGGCTGGAGGGATCAGCCTCGTGAGGATCGCCCGCATGGCAACGCAGGCCTCCTCCTCTACCGCCACCACCAAGAAGGAACGAAGACCAACATCAAGGTGAGGGGGCTGGGGGCTTCCAGGAGCCACGCGCAATCGCTTGCATCTTGGGTGGCGCCCATGCCCCAGCATCACAGCTCATCTTCAAGCAGTTTGCTCGCGAGGTGAATGCAGTCCTCCTCAAGCTTGAGGCCACGCGCCCTCTCAGGTGGTCTGCGTGTGCCATCACGTTCAGCTCAGCGGATCAGCTCAAGTGCGCGGCAACGGCCGGAGTTCTCCCGATGCTTCGCTCCCCAGTCATTAGCATTGTGCAGGTCACCAGGACCCTCGTGGATGGCGGAGCAGGACTCAACGTACTGTCCGTCGAGACGTTCGACAATCTCCAAGTGTCGTATGATCAGCTCCAGCCGACCAGGCCTTTCTCAGGAGTCACTGATGGTTCCACCGTTCCGATAGGGCAAGTTCGCCTGCCAGTCACCTTCGGGCAGCGCAACAACTACCGCACCGAGCTCATTGACTCTGACGTCGCCCACATTCTCCTGCCATACAACACCATCCTCAGGTACCCAGCCCTAGCCAAGTTCATGGCAGTGACTCACCATGGCTACAATGTCCTCAAGATGCCAAGAAGCGGTGGAGTCATCACCATACCCTGTGAGGAAAGGGACGCGGTGTGTTCACTTGAACGTGCGTTCCAAGCCGCAGCAATCGAAGACCCAGCTCGGGGGAGCGGAAGACTTCCCGAGGCGACCCTTAAAAATAAGAAGGCTTCGCCTGGCCCAAGCCATAAGGAGGCAGGCGCCTCCGGAGGCGTTGCATCAGGATTCGCGCCCGTTCAGGGAGCGCCACCCACTGTTGCATAGGAAAGTGCGGCCGGTGCCCTCCTCAGGCAGGGCTCGGGGGCTCTTTCTTGGAGAGCCACCGACTTTGCCAAGATCACGAGGGAGGCGCTCGGGCACCACTTGGAGGGGTGCTTCCAGGCACGTTTCCCTCAGGAAGGTACGAGGCAAGGAAGACCAAACCCTCAGGAGTTCATCGCAGGAAACACCCAGGAGCTACAGGAGTCGAGAGTCATGCGCGGCAGCCGCCGCTTGCCCGCCGTGGCCCCACATCCAGGCGAGGATGGTGGGCTGCACGTCTGCATCGACGTGCCAGGGCTCAACCGAGCCGCATCTCAGGAGCGCCTCTGGCCTTCGCGCGTGGGGCGTTGCAAGGGTCCACCTCACAGCTACGTTTGCATGCCTTTCGGCCTGCCGAACGCGGTCGCCGCTCATCAGCGCCTGCTGAGGAGCATTCTGGAGGCTCAGGAGGTCAGGCATTGTGCGGTCCTGGCGGAGGTGGAGATGGCCCTCGAAGACCTACCCGTGCCCCCGGAGCCTCCCGAGGCTCCTGGGCCTGGGGGCTCGTGAGGTTCGACGTCTTCACCGCGCGTCGCCCACTTCTGCGGCATCGCTTCATCTTCAACAGCATCACGTGACATCTTTCAAGTTCCATTTTTAGCTAGGAGAGCCCACAGGGCCGCGTCGTTCCCAGGTCGCGTGGGTCCGTCCCTACGGCATGTATCCATTTTACTTATGCACTTTACTTACCTTGTTGGGGGAGCCCCTCGGGCTGCATCATCCCCAAACTGCTCGGGCCTGGCCCAGCGGCGTTTGCTTTTCCCGCATCTACTTGAAATGAATCTGCTCCTTCGAACTTAACATACCTGACCTAATCGCCTGCTCGATTGACACCTACCCATGGAGCTGCTCGCTCTGGCACGACGTCTGCGTACGGGTCCGCCCCTGCAACACCGATAAATCTGAGTGGTCGAGCTCTGGCCGTGGCAGCCCCACAAGGCGCCACCTCACCAGGCCCTCAGTGCCCCAATCACTCCCTCGGAGCGACCAATGGTTGACTGGCAACCGTAGCGACAGGTCTTGTCTCTCCTTGTGATTGGTATGCAGGACCCACTCCAGGAGCAACATTGGGGACGTCGCGGGCTATCTCTCCCTCTCTCCGGCACGGACCGCTTGCATGTTAAAAGGGGGGGCGCCTGAGCATCGTGACTCATGGGCTCCTACTGGCTCTCCAGCCCTCACCCCCTGACCTTGACCCACGACATCACGACCTATCATACCAGTGGCGGCTGAGCTCGCTCGAGGGCCGGGACCTGAGGACGTAGAGCATTAAGGAAAATGTGGGGAAGTAGGAAGAAGCTCGCGAGGACCTAACCCAGCAGCACCTTAACTACCGCCGCTTGGGTCGGGAGCCCCGTCGAAGGACTACCCCAAACTCAAAAGATAAGTCACGCCCTTACAGGAGTTGGACCAACGCAGCACCAAACCCTCGCCTAGTGCAGCTCTATCACGGCGACGTTGCCTTCCTTTCTCGCCCAGCGAGGGCTGCTCGAGCGCTAAAGGGGACCTCCCGAGCATCGCGACTCCGGGGCTCTTACCGGACCTCGGGCCGCTCACCTCCTGGCCTTGACCACGGCATCGCGACCTGGCATACCAGCGATGGCTGAAGCCTGCCTGGGGACCAGGACCTGTCAGGGTAGAGCATTAAGTCCTCGCGAGGATAGAAAGGGGGAGCCGAGCCGGGACAGGACAAGCATCTCGCATCGATTCATATTAGGGATATAATGTTTGCAAAAGACATGGCAGGTGCCTTACATACCCCCACGGGGTGTTGCTTCGATTTCTCGCAGGGAACAAGAGGTGCTAATCCTAAGGAATGCTAATTGCCCGCGCCTCCGCAAGCGACGCCATCATCAACAGTGGACTGCCCGGCGCCGGCGCCAACCCCACCCAGATCAGTGGTGTCGGCGGCCCGATGCAGTTGCCCTACTCCGAGCACAGCGCAAGCTCGGAGGCTCTTAGCTGTCGTCGCTCATCTCCGGAGTCATGAGAAGCTCGGGGGAGCCGCTGGATTCCCCAGCTCCTCCGCTGCCGCCTGAAGAGCTGCTGGAAGGCCAATGGGCAGGCCAGGTCCTCGCCAGTCCGATGCCCCTTCTGCTTTCCTTGGGGCAGCACTCCAACCGGCGTCCTTCAGCATCGAAGACCTTGAAGAACATCAGGGAGGCGCCATCGTATTCAAGATGAATTACGAGGGCACCCTCTGTGCGGCAGACCCGGGTGATCTCACCCCAGCCCCGGGTCATATAGACCTTGCCCGGAGCGACGACCGCGACCTCCGCTCCGGTCGCGAGGGTGCTGCAGTCGGCGTGCTGCAGTTAGAGCTCCAGAGACCTGCTCGGCGGCATCTCAAAGGCGAAGGAGGGAGGAAGGCGGATCCAAGAGCTTGGGGGCATGGCGGCATGAAGCACGAGCTCACAGGAGGAGCCCTCGACGTGGACTCCAGGAGGAACTACGCGCACCACCGTGACTTGCCGGCGTCGGCGGCGGCACCGTCGGTGTCGCTCGATGCCCTCTTCCCCAGGGCCCTCGATTCGGGCATACAAGGGCAGTGGAAACCCAGGCGGCGGCCGCTCGTACCAGGGCCTCGGCGCCTCCTGCCAAGCATCCTCATCTCGGCGGCAGGGGACTGGCCGTTTCTTCGGCGGAAGAGGGTCAGGACCTTCTCGGGGGGCCTTTCTTTTCTCTTCTACAGAAAACCGGCGGATTGGTTCCATTGGCGTAAGGAGAAGCAAGGACGAGGAAGGAGAAGGAAAGGAGTAGCAGGAAGGGATAAGCTAACGAGGCTCACGCGGCCCCGTACTTATAGCCGGAGAAGGCCAACCGTCGGCCACCACGATCGCAGGTAATCATGACCCATTTCTCTGCATGCAGGGACTTGACAAGTCGAGCGGTTGCCGAGGCGTCGTGGGGAAGCGCAGACGCCCACGTCCAATCAATCGCCACGCGGCGCCCAAGGCTGCAGGCTATTGGGGCCCGCGACGCTTCGCGCTTGCCCCTTAGCTTCTTTGCTAAGCCAAGCCCGGGCGCGCCTTGGGCCCGGGGGCTACTTTCGGCGTTCTGGGAACGGGGGTCCCCAGACTTGCCTGCCTGCGGCCTGCGGCGTGGGGGCCCAGTGCGGCCCATCTTCATCAGCTCAAGCTCAAGACCCTCACAAGGGGCCAAGCCTTGCGGGGCGGACGACAGGAGGCTTCCTCATGAGCAGCCTCATCAGGAAGGCTCGCGAGGAGGTGGAGAGATCAAGGCAGGGGTGCCTCGCGAGGAGCCCGTGACGCAAGCCATGACGATCGAGATTAGGCGGGCGCCAGGCGGGCGCTAGCCTGCGCAGTGTCCTTGTTTCCCCTTCGGTGCAAAGGGAGCAAGCACAGGCCAAGGCATCGGGCAGAGGTTACCACGGTGCAACGAGACCAAGACCAGCAGAGCGGCAGGACGGAGGTCACCGTGGAGCCCAAGACGGCGTCATCACCAGTGCTTTTGGCAGCCGAAGACCACCTTTGGTCAGGATAACTTGTACTAGATGTTCCCCTTCAAAATGGCCAATTGTTGGCACCCTTCCCGCTCATTTTTTGGGAAGAGGACCAAGGCCTCTATAAATAGGAGTAGCCCCCGAAAGCAGAAGGGAGGAAAGAGGGGAAGAAGGGGAAAGGAGGAAAAAGAAGAAGAGCGAGGAGGAGGAAAAAGAAGAAGAGAGAGGTCCAGAGAGAAAGAAAGAGAGAAAGGTCCGGACCAAGTAGAACACACTACACTAGCTCAAGAACACCTCTCGTGAGGCCGTTCTTCCCCTGTATTGTTCATCATCAACTCCTGAGGCAATCCACTACACCACACATTGGAGTAGGGTATTACACCACATCGGTGGCTCGAACCAGTATAAACCTTGTGTCCCTTGTGTGTTCTTCTTTCTAGCCTAGATTTCTTGCGAGCCATAGAAGCGCGAGTCGGTAGGGGAAAGATCTCCGTGCGCACCCCAGAGTTCGAACCATAAGGGTCTCCCGGAACCCGAAATCCGACAATACCACAATTCAGAAGAATTACATTGAAATTATGCCAACTAGCATTCCACATCCAAAATTCTATTTTTATCATTTACCTACTCGAGGACGAGCAGGAATTAAGCTTGGGGATGCTTGATACGTCTCCAACGTATCTATAATTTTTGATTGCTCCATGCTATGTTATCTACTATTTTGGGCAATATTGGGATTTATTATCCACTTTTATATTATTTTTGGGACTAACCTATTAACCGGAGGCCCAACCCAGATTTGCTGTTTTTTGCCTATTTCAGTGTTTCGAAGAAAAGGAATATCAAACTGAGTCGAAACGGAACGAAATCAACTGGAGGAGTTATTTTTGGAAGGAAAGCTACCGGAAAAGCTTGGAGTGCACGTCAGGAAAGAAGGGAGGTTCCCACGAGGGTGGCGGCGCGCCCCCTGCCTCGTGGCCCCCCCTTCGGTCCACCGACGTGCTTCTTTCACCCATATATACCTACGTATCCTAAAACTTCCAGAACAGACGATAGATCGGGAGTTTCGCCGCCAGAAGCCTCCGTAGCCACCGAAAACCAATCTAGACCCGTTCCGGCACCCTGCCGGAGGGGGCAATCCTTCTCCGGTGGCCATCTTCATCATCCCGGTGCTCTCCATGACGAGGAGGGAGTAGTTCTCCCTCGGGGCTGAGGGTATGTACCAGTAGTTATGTGTTTGATCTCTCTCTCTCTCGTGTTCTTGAGGTGATACGATCTTGATGTATCGCGAGCTTTGCTATTATAGTTGGATCCTATGATGTTTTTCTCCCCCTCTACTATCTTGTAATGGATTGAGTTTCCCTTTGAGGTTATCCTATCGGATTGAGTCTTTAAATATTTGAGAACACTTGATGTATGTCTTGCCGTGCGTATCTGTGGTGACAATGGGATACCACGTGATTCACTTGATGTATGTTTTGGTGATCAACTTGCGGATTCCGCCCATGAACCTATGCATAGGGGTTGGCACACGTTTTCGTCGTGATTCTCCGGTAGAAACTTTGAGGCACTCTTTGAGGTTCTATGTGTTGGTTGAATAGATGAATCTAAGATTGTGTGATGCATATCGTATAATCATACCCACGGATACTTGAGGTGACATTGGAGTATCTAGGTGACATTAGGGTTTTGATTGATTTGTGTCTTAAGGTGTTATTCTAGTACGAACTCTAGGGCTGTTTGTGACACTTATAGGAATAGCCCAACGGATTGATTGGAAAGAATAACTTTGAGGTGGTTTCGTACCCTACCATAATCTCTTCGTTTGTTCTCCGCTATTAGTGACTTTGGAGTGACTCTTTGTTGCATGTTGAGGGATAGTTATGTGATCCAATTATGTTAGTATTGTTGATGGAACTTGCACTAGCGAAAGTATGAACCCTAGGCCTTGTTTCAACGCACTGCAATACCGTTTACGCTCACTTTTACCATTAGTTACCTTGCTGTTTTTATATTTTCAGATTACAAAAACTATTATCTACTATCCATATACCACTTGTATCACCATCTCTTCGCCAAACTAGTGCACCTATACAATTTACTATTGTATTGGGTGTGTTGGGGACACAAGAGACTCTTTGTTATTTGGTTGCAGGGTTGCTTGAGAGAGGCCATCTTCATCCTACGCCTCCTACAGATTGATAATCCTTAGGTCATCCACTTGAGGGAAATTTGCTACTGTCCTACAAACCTCTGCACTTGGAGGCCCAACAACGTCTACAAGAAGAAGGTTGTGTAGTAGACATCATTGAGCAATTGACAGAATTGAGCATAGTTATGAGAATATCTAGGTATGATCATGTATATAGGCATCACGTCCAAGACAAGTAGACTGACTCCTGCCTGCATCTACTACTATTACTCCACACATCGACCGCTATCCAGCATGCATCTAGAGTATTAAGTTCAAGAGAACATAGTAACGCTTTAAGCAAGATGACATGATGTAGAGGGATAAACTCATGCAATATGATGAAAACCCCATGTTGTTATCCTCGATGGCAACAATACAATACGTGCCTTGCAGCCCCTAGATTGAACCCAAAGCTAAGCACTTCTCCCATTGCAAGAGAGATCAATCTAGTAGGCCAAACCAAACTAATAATTCGAAGAGACTTGCAAAGATAACCAATCATACATAAAAGAATTCAGAAAAGATTCAAATATTGTTCATAGATAAACTTGATCATAAACCCACAATTCATTGGTCTCAACAAACACACCGCAAAATAAGATTACATCGAATAGATCTCCACAGGAGAGGGGGAGAACTTTGTATTGAGATCCAAAAAGAGAGAAGAAGCCATCTAGCTAATAACTATGGACCCGAAGGTCTGTAACATCCCAAATTTTCAATTTGGAATGTTATACATTAGAGCATCATGCATATCATATTTTATTTTGCATTTTGGTTGATCCTAGAAATTCTATGCAACTCAATGACCCACGGAGAGAGTTGGGGATTTCGTTATTTTCATATTTGAGTTTTCTCAAATTTTGAGAATAGGATCATTTGATTTTATTTATTTTATCATCAATTATCTATTACAAAAATATGAGAGAGGGAATAAAATGACTTTCCCAAAATAAAGAAATATTGAGGATTTAATAATAAAATCAAATAAGATTTTATTTCAGTGTTTTTCAGTGTTTTATTTGAATTTAGGAAAAAAAGTGCATTTTTCAAAATTGCATTTAGGTCCCAAATAAATGTTCACCTTGTGTGGCTTGATTTTAGAAGCCCGTGAAAATTTATTTCGGAATTTTTGGAATCCGTTTAGTATTTCTTTTTATTTTTCTTCCGAGCGGAATAATAAAAAAATGTGAACCGACTTAACGGGCCGTGTCCGACCTGGACACCGACCCGGGAGGCCTTTATAAGCCGGGGGGGAGCCAGCCGAGCCCAGCCACCCGCGCCCCCAAACCCTAGCCCACGCGCCCCGCCCTAGCCGCCGCCGCCGCCGGATCCCGCCGCCGAGGTTCGTCGCGCCTCGTTATCCGTGCTGAAAAAAAAGAGAGAAAAAAATCAGCGTTCGTCATTTTTCTTTTTCTCGGATTAAATCCGTGATTTTTCTGATCGCGATTGCTGATCCGATTTTTGTTTTAGTATAATTTTTCGCTCGTTTATCGGAATCAGGCGATTCAAGCGCCTAGAGTTTCGTCTCGAAACCCTCTATCCGTTTAACCAACTTAAACAAGATTTTGCTACTGTAAAATTTGCCCTAGATCCAGATTACTAGAACGAAGTTGTTTTCTTTCGCCGTTGGATTTTCGTTGCTTCGTTCGATTTGATTCTTTTTGCCAACCGGAGTTCTTAAGTTGAACCTTCTGGTTAGATCTCTTATTTGAGTTTTACCTATGCATTAGATGAGTACTTATTGTATGCTTGTTTGTTTGTCTGCGATAGAGTACCCGGAGTGCGCCGCCTGTTACTTCGAATCATTAGGTTTCGCGGATCATCAGCAAGGCAAGTAACACTTTGATCATACCTTTTCTACTACCCAGTTTTATTGCATTAGATCAATCCTCACACATTGCATGATTAGGATCTAATTAAATTGTGGGATGGGAAGCAGATGAGGTAGTACCTATTACCTGTTTATTATCAAACCTTTGGGAGTTACTTCTACATTTGCTTATTATGCCATGCTATGCTAGTAGACGTGGATTGGGTGAGTGATATCCATGACAGATGTGAGATTGTTAATTAATGGTTTATCTAAGGTGGCAACTTAAACACACATCTGGGTGGATTGAGGCACCTGGGTATTCCAGGACTTGCCTGTTTTCTTTTGGACCGCCACCCAGGCTCAAAGGGATCATGAGACTATTCATACTAGAAACTTCCGTGTGCAGCCACAAGCTATTATGGGCTCTAGCATAGTTGACTAAGTTGTGCGAACTATTACAGTGGTAGACTAGCAGATGTAGGGGATGTAGGTGGTACGGTCTACCCGATCGTAAGGTGCTAGCGCTTCTGAAAGACTATGTCTCGGTCATCCGTCTTCTCAAACACCATGTAGTGCGAGAAACCAAACGGAGGCGATCGAGTCTTGTGGGTAAAAGGGCGCAAACCTCTGCAGAGTGTAATCAACTAATCATGGTTAGCCGTGTCCCCGGTTATGGACATCTTGAGTATCTAGTACCTGGATTTTCATATGAATCTCAACATGTTACTCTAAATTAATTTTGTTGGGTTATGTTTAATGATGATGCTTAATTGGGATTGAGAATGCTGTCAACCATTCTCAATGTTTAACAACCACCATGATAGTAATTAAATTTTATTCCTTTGAAGTAGGGAAAAATTGGCTTTACACAAAACTGTAACCATAGAGCTTTCCACCAGCCAAATATGCATATAGTATAGCTGTTTCATTCCATTGCTCTCTATGTGTTACCTTGCCAGCATATTCCATGTGCTGACCCGTTTCGGGCTGCAACGTTAATGTTGCAGACTTTTCAGACGATGATTAAGGAGTTTTTAGGTCGTGGTTCTATACTCAGTGATGCCGTTGGAGTTGATGGACTCAATTATCTTCCAAGCCTTCCGATGTTATCGTTATTAGATGGCCTTAAGCCATATTTATTGTAATAAGTTCTCGATTGAGACACTCGATGTAATAAGTGTGTGATTGCTACTCTGCTATAAATCCTCCGAGTATTGTGTGGTGTCAGCATTACTGATCCAGGGATGACACCGGAGCACAAAGATCAGACCGTTTGAGGTCTGGTCGCTACAAGGTCTAAGGTAAACTACTCACACTTCATCGGAGAGGCTATGGTGTTGATGTAGAAGCCCTCTGTGATCTATGCCCCCTCCGGCGGAGCTTCGGAACAGGCCCCAAGATGGGATCTCGTGGATACAGAAAGTTACGGCGATGGAATTAGGGTTTTGGCTCCATATCTGATCGTTTGGGGGTACGTAGGTATATGTAGGAGGAAGAAGTACGTGGGTGGAGTAACAGGGGGCCCACGAGGGTGGAGGGCGCGCCTGGGGGGTAGGCGCCCCCTACCTCGTGGCCTCCCTGTTGTTTGCTTGACGTAAGGTCCAAGTCTCCTGGATCTTGTTCGTTCCAAAAATCACGTTCCCGAAGGTTTCATTCCATTTGGACTTCGTTTGATATTCCTTTTCTTCAAAACCCTAAAATAGGCAAAAAATAGCAATTCTAGGCTGGGCCTCCGGTTAATAGGTTAGTCCCAAAAATAATATAAAAGTGGATAATAAAGCCCAATGATGTCCAAATCAGAAGATAATATAGCATGGAGCAATCAAAAATTATAGATACGTTGGAGACGTATCAAGCATCCCCAAGCTTAATTCCTTCTCGTCCTCGAGTAGGTAAATGATAAAAACAGAATTTTTGATGTGGAATGCTACTTGGCATATTTTCAATGTAATTCTTCTTAATTGTGATATGAATATTCAGATCCGAAAGATACAAGACAAAAGTTTAATATTGACATCGAAATAATAATATTTCAAGCATACTAACTAAGCAATTATGTCTCTTCAAAATAACATGGCCAAAGAAAGTTATCCCTACAAAATCATATAGTCTGGCTATGCTCTATCTTCACCACACAAAGTATTTAAATCATGCACAACCCTGATGACAAGCCAAGCAATTGTTTCATACTTTTGACATTCTCAAACTTTTTCGATCTTCACGCAATACATGAGCGTGAGCCATGGACATAGCACTTTAGGTGGAATAGAATGGTGATTGTGGAGGAGACAAAAAGGGCAAAGATAGTCTCACATCAACTAGGCGTATCAACGGGCTATGGAGATGCCCATCAATAGATATCAATGTGAGTGAGTAGGGATTGCCATGCAACGGATGCACTAGAGCTATAAGTATATGAAAGCTCAACAAAAGAAACTAAGTAGGTGTGCATCCAACTTGCTTGCTCACGAAGACCTAGGGCATTTTGAGGAAGCCCATCATTGGAATATGCAAGCCAAGTTCTATAATGAAAAATTCCCACTAGTATATGAAAGTGATAACAAAGGAGACTCTCTATCATGAAGATCATGGTGCTACTTTGAAGCACAAGTGTGGTAAAAGGATAGTAGCATTGTCCCTTCTCTCTTTTTCTCTCATTTTTTTATTTGGGCCTTCTTTTTTTATGGCCTCTTTTTTTTCGTCCGGAGTCTCATCCCGACTTGTGGGGGAATCATAGTCTCCATCATCCTTTCCTCACTTGGGACAATGCTCTAATAATGATGATCATCACACTTTTATTTTCTTACAACTCAAGAATTACAACTCGATACTTAGAACAAAATATGACTCTATGTGAATGCCTCCGGCGGTGTACCGGGATATGCAATGACTCATGAGTGACATGTATGAAAGAATTATGAACGGTGGCTTTGCCACAAATACAATGTCAACTACATGATCATGCAAAGCAATATGACAATGATGGAGTGTGCCATAGTAAACGGAACGGTGGAAAGTTGCATGGCAATATATCTCGGAATGGCTATGGAAATGTCATGATAGGTAGGCATGGTGGCTGTTTTGAGGAAGGTATATGGTGGGTGTATGATACCGGCGAAAGGTGCGCGGTATTAGAGAGGCTAGCAATGGTGGAAGGGTGATAGTGCGTATGATCCATGGACTCAACATTAGTCATAAAGAACTCATATACTTATTGCAAATATCTACAAGTTATAAAAGAAAAGCATTACGCGCATGCTCCTAGGGGATAGATTGGTAGGAGAAGACCATCGCTCGTCCCCGACCGCCACTCATAAGGAAGACAGTCAATAAATAAATCATGCTCCGACTTCATCACATAACGGTTCACCATACGTGCATGCTACGGGAATCACAAACTTTAACACAAGTATTTCTCAAATTCACAACTACTCAACTAGCATGACTCTAATATCACCATCTCCATATCTCAAAACAATTATCAAGTATCAAACTTCTCATATTGTACAACACACTCATAAGAGAATTTTATTATTAATCTTGTATACCTAGCATATTAGGATTATTTAAGCAAATTACCATGCTATTTAAGACTCTCAAAATAATCTAAGTGAAGCATGAGAGATCAATAGTTTCTATAAAACAAATCCACCACCGTGCTCTAAAAGATATAAGTGAAGTACTAGAGCAAAACTATATAACTGAAAAGATATAAGTGAAGCACATAGAGTATTCTAATAATTTCCGAATCATGTGTGTCTCTCTCAAAAGGTGTGTACAGCAAGGATGATTGTGGTAAACTAAAAATCAAAGACTCAAATCATACAAGACGCTCCAAGCAAAACACATATCATGTGGTGAATAAAAATATAGCTCCAAGTAAAGTTACGGATAGAAGTAGACAAAAGAGGGGATGCCTTCCGGGGCATCCCCAATCTTTGGCTTTTTGGTGTCCTTAGATTATCTTGGGGGTGCCATGGGCATCCCCAAGCTTAGGCTCTTGCCACTCCTTGTTCCATAATCCATCAAATCTTTACCCAAAACTTGAAAACTTCACAACACAAAACTTAAAGTAGAAAATCTCGTGAGCTCCGTTAGCGAAAGAAAACAAAAGACCACTTCAAGGTACTGTAATTAACTCATTCTTTATTTATATGGGTGTTAAACCTACTGTATTGCAACTTCTCTATGGTTTATAAACTATTTTACTAGCCATAGATTCATCAAAATAAGCAAACAACACACGGAAAACAGAATCTGTCAAAAACAGAACAGTCTGTAGTAATCTGTATCTAGCGCAAGATCTGGAACCCCAAAAATTCTAAAATAAATTGCTGGACGTGAGGAATTTATCTATTAATCATCTTAAAAAATAATTAACTAAATAGCACTTTTCAAATAAAAATGGCAGCAGTTCTCGTGAGCACTAAAGTTTCTGTTTTTTACAGCAAGATTAACAAGACTTTCCCCAAGTCTTCCCAATGGTTCTACTTGGCACAAACACTAATTAAACACAAAAAACACAACCAAAACAGAGGCTAGATAAATTATTTATTACTAAACAGGAGCAAAAGGCAAGGAATAAAAATAAAATTGGGTTGCCTCCCAACAAGCGCTATCGTTTAACGCCCCTAGCTAGGCATAAAAAGCAAGGGTAGATCTAGGTATTGCCATCTTTGGTCGGTAATTCTTCAATGAGGCATCTACCATCCTTAGGAATTTCTTTCTTTTTATTAATCATCAAACTTTTAGGCACAAGATCAAAAAATTCATTTGTAACAAATGGTTCCTTAATGATAGCAAAAAGATTGGGATGAATACTTATATATTTGAGATCCGCAGTTTCCTTACTAGAAGATTCACTCTTATTTTTAGGAACATACATAAGCTTGGCAATTTTAGTGGGGGGACTTGGAGTATTCTTTACGGAAGAAAAAGCGGTTCCCAAGTTGGTAATAATGCCCTCAAGTTTATCGATTCTAGTGGAATCCTGATTTATTTTCTCATTAACTATAGGTTCCTTTTCTTTAATATTTTTTAAAGTGACTCCTACTTTAGATCCATATTGAGAGATTCGGTTGTGGATATTTTTGTCCAAATTTTCAATTAACTCTACAGTAGCAACCTTATTCTCAATAATTTCAAGTAATTGCATTACATGCTCCAAAGTTAACATAGTTCCATTAACCAAAAGAGGTGGCGAGCCAAACAAATCTATCATAGCATTATTAGAATCAAAAGTATGGCTACCCAAGAAGTTCCCTCCGGTAATAGTATCAAGGATATATCTGTGCCAAGGAGTAGCGCCTACATAAAAATTGCGAAGAAGAACAGAAGTAGATTGCTTCCTGGTAGATATATTTTGAGCATTGCAAATTCTATACCGAGCGTCTTTTAGATTTTCTCCCTCCCTTTGCTTAAAATTTAGAATTTCATTATCGGGAGACAACGGAGAAGGTAGAGGACTCGCCATAATGACAAGCAAACGGAAAAGAGGCGAATGGAAAAGAGAGGGAGGATAGAGAGAGAGAGCGAATAAAACGACAACGGTGAAGTGGGGGAGAGGAAAACGAGAGGCAAATGGAAAATGATGTAATGCGGGAGATAAGGGTTTGTGATGGGTACTTGGTATGTTGACTTTTGCGTAGACCTCCCCGGCAACGGTGCCAGAAATCCTTCTTGCTACCTCTTGAGCACTTGCGTTGGTTTTCCCTTGAAGAGGAAAGGGTGGTGCAGCAAAGTAGCGTAAGTATTTCCCTCAGTTTTCGAGAACCAAGGTATCAATCCAGTAGGAGGCTATGTGCGAGTCCCCCGCACCTACACAAAACAAATAAATTCTCACAACCAACGCGATAAGGGGTTGTCAATCCCTACACGGTCACTTACGAGAGTGAGATCTGATAGATATGATGACATAATATTTTTGATATTTTTATGATAAAGATGCAAAGTAAAATAAAAGCAAAGTAAAAAAAGCAAAGGTAATAACTAAGTGTTGGAAGATTAATATGATGAAGATAGACCCGGGGGCCATAGGTTTCACTAGTGGCTTCTCTCAAGAGCATAAGTATTTTACGATGGGTGAACAAATTACTATTGAGCAATTGACAGAATTGAGCATAGTTATGAGAATATCTAGGTATGATCATGTATATAGGCATCACGTCCAAGACAAGTAGACCGACTCCTGCCTGCATCTACTACTATTACTCCACGCATCGACCGCTATCCAGCATGCATCTAGAGTATTAAGTCAGAGAACAGAGTAACGCTTTAAGCAAGATGACATGATGTAGAGGGATAAACTCATGCAATATGATGAAAACCCCATCTTGTTATCCTCGATGGCAACAATACAATACGTGCCTTGCTGCCCCTACTGTCACTGGGAAAGGACACCGCAAGATTGAACCCAAAGCTAAGAACTTATCCCATTGCAAGAAAGATCAATCTAGTAGGCCAAACCAAACTGATAATTCGAAGAGACTTGCAAAGATAACCAATCATACATAAAAGAATTCAGAGAATATTCAAATATTGTTCATAGATAAACTTGATCATAAAACCACAATTCATCGGTCTCAACAAACACACCGCAAAAGAAGATTACATCGAATAGATCTCCACAAGAGAGGGGGGAACTTTGTATTGAGATCCAAAAATAGGGAAGAAGCCATCTAGCTAATAACTATGGACCCGAAGGTCTGAGGTAAACTACTCACACTTCATCGGAGAGACTATGGTGTTGATGTAGAAGCCCTCCGTGATCGATGCCCCCTCTGGCGGAGCTCCGGAACAGGCCCCAAGATGGGATCTCGTGGATACAAAAAGTTACGGCGGTGGAATTAGGGTTTTGGCTCCGTATCTGATCATTTGGGGGTACGTAGGTATATATAGGAGGAAGAAGTACGTCGGTGGAGCAACAGGGGGCCCACGAGGGTGGAGGGAGCGCCTGGGGGGTAGGCGCGCCCCCCTACCTCGTGGCCTCCTTGTTGGTTGCTTGACGTAAGGTACAAGTCTCCTGGATCTTGTTCATTCCAAAAATCACGTTCCCGAAGGTTTCATTCCGTTTGGACTCCGTTTGATATTCCTTTTCTTTGAAACCCTAAAATAGGCAAAAAAACAACAATTCTGGGCTGGGCCTCCGATTAATAGGTTAGTCCCAAAAATAATATAAAAGTGGATAATAAAGCCCGATAATGTCCAAAACAGAAGATAATATAGCATGGAGCAATCAAAAATTATAGATACGTTGGAGACGTATCAGAGAGTTGAGTGTTGGGGAGACTATCATTTGAAGCACAAGAGCAAGGAGTTCATCATCAACACACCGTTTATTACCTTTTGGAGAGTGGTGTCTCTTAGATTGGTTAGGTGTCACTTGGGAGCCTCTGTCAAGATTATGGAGTTGAACCAAGAAGTTTGTACGGGCAAGGAGATCGCCTACTTTGTGAAGATCTACCCTAGTGAGGCAAGTCCTTCGTGGGCGATGGCCATGGTGGGATAGACAAGGTTGCTTTTTCGTGGACCCTTCGTGGGTGGAGCCCTCCATGGACTCGCGCAAACCATTACCCTTCGTGGGTTAAAGTCTCCATCAACGTGGATCTATGATAGCACCACCTATCGGACCCACGCCAAAAATCTCTGTGTCTCCAATTGCGTTTGCACACTCCAATCCCATCCCTTTACTTTCTTGCAAATTGCATGCTTTACTTTCCGCTGCCCATATACTCTTGCCATGCTTGGTTGAATGTATTGTGAATGTTTAAACTTGTGCTAAAACTCTACCTTAACTTGAAGAAAATAAAAAATACAACTTTTCTTTGTTAGGAGTCTATTCACCCCCCTCTAGACACCTCTTCTCGATCCTTTCAACTTAGTGAATACATGAACTCCTCAAACTACAGTCATCACCGAGAAGTGTCCCGACTATTGTCACTCGGGGGTTGCCGGATCATAACACGTAGTAGGTGACTATACTTTGCAAGATAGGATCAAGAACACAAATATATTAACGATAACATAATAGGTTCAGATCTGAAATCATGGTACTTGGGCCCTAGTGACAAGCATTAAGCATAGCAAAGTTATAGCAATATCAATCTTAGAACATAGTGGATACTGGGGATCAAACCCTAACAAATCTAACTCGATTACATGGTAAATCTCATCCAATCCATCACGGTCCAGCAAGCCTACGATGGAATTACTCACGCACGGCGGTGAGCATCATGAAATTGGTGATGGAGGATGGTTGGTGATGATGATGGTGACGATTTCCCCTCTTCGGAGCCCTGAACGGACTCCAGATCTGGCCTCCCGATGAAGAACAGGGGGTGACGGTGGCTTCGTATCGTAAAACGCAATGAATTCTTCTCTTTGTTTTTTCTCCCTGAACGTGAATATATGGAGTTGGAGTTGAGGTCGGTGGAGCCCTGTGAGACCCACAAGACAGGAGGGCGCGCCCCAGGGGGTTGGGCGTGCCCTCCACCCTTGTGGACAGGGTGTGGGTCCCCTCTGGTTGATTCTTTCGCCAATATTTTTTATTTATTCCAAAAATAATCTCTGTGGAGTTTCAGGTCATTCCGAGAACTTTTATTTCTGCATAAAAATAACACCATGGCAATTCTGCTGAAAACGGCATCAGTCCGGGTTAGTTCCATTCAAATCATGCAAATTAGGGTCCAAAATAAGGGCAAACGAGTTTGGAAAAATAAATACGATGGAGACATATCATTGGCCATGAATCTGGCTAGTCGGAGTCCCGTCTGAGCTAAATCGAGCGACCTAGGCCCATTTCCTGTGTCTTAGTGTCTACTAGACCTCAGGGGCATAGGCCCAGACTCCACATGAGGTATTGGTTGGGAGGAGAAGGCTTTGAGGAAGGAGACAACGTGGGAATTGGAGGAGCTTCGATCCAAGAGGAGCTCCGAAGATAGAGGAACGAGCGTTGAGCTAACAGGGTCCACGGGAAGGTAAAAAAAGGAGCTCCGTGATAGAAAAGGAGGACAGAACACACGTGAGATAAGAAAAGGGAAATGTGCGATAGGGACAATGCATTTTTTTCTCCAGTGAGGTGATTAATTTTTTCCTTGATTAGTTGCTAATACAAATTATTCTCCTTGAATTTGTCGTCAATTAAGATGCCAAAATTAAGATGAAAAGCCACATGTAAGCACTATAAACATTCCTTTTCAAAAATAACATGCGCCTAGTTGAGGTCCATGAACCTATTTGAGTTTCTTAAGGATAAAATTGGATGGAAAGGACAATGGTAAGAAGATCGAAATTTCGACAGAGGATAAATACTAGCCTCCATATTTTAGCAATGCATACAAAGTTATTTTCTTTCATCTTTGAGACCAATATGGGTGGATGAACATAAGTGTGTCGCCCCCTAAGAGGATGCACACAAGTATTGTTTCATTTTGTTTATTTCTTTTAGATCAATATGCCATATCTACAAATCTGAAGAAGAGAACTATGAGGAAGAAACAACAAGCGAGGCCGAGTTTAGGGGAAACAAATATCATGCCTCCTTTTTCTAATAGGATACATACATATTCATTCTCCTTCAGAGGAAGAAGAAGAAGAGGTAACAGCAGTTAGAAAGCAAGCAGCAGCTTTCTTTGAGACATATACACATATTTGAATTTCTCAGGGATAAAACTGGACGGAAAAAAGATAATAGTAAACATGACCAAATTATTGAAGGGCGATAAATATGTAGCCTCCATTTTATAGCTAGATGCATACAAAAATTATTTCTTACTTTTACAAGACTTGTATGCGTGTCTAAACTTCAAATGAACAAAATTAGATGCAAGAGACGAGGTAGCATGATCAAATTTGTGGAGGAGAAGAAGTTTTTTATTTTTATATTTTGGAGCCAATTAGTGTACCCCCCCCCCCCCCCCCCCCCCCAACACACACACACACAAATAAAGGATTGCCTGACAAAAAACAAAGTCATATAAAACTAAAACTATGCCTACGTGAAAAAACAGAAGCTATCGAAGCAGTGATCAATGAATTGCAGTACAACCCATGGGCACCAACCATATCATCACAACACAATGAATAAGATCAAATTTATGAAGCGACATAGCCATGTTGTCTGCTTTTTCAAACCTGGATATGTGATGTCGTTGAATTTGTGATAGAAAATAAATATGTCACCTCCGTAAGCAGATACGCGCAAGTATAGTCTCAATATTTTATTCTTTGAGATCATTACACCATATCTACACTTTTAAAGAACAAAGCTCGATGGAATTGACAACATAAAAAAAGATAATATCTATCGGGATAGTAAATATCATGCCTCCATACAAATACTTGTTCCTTCTTTCTTGGAGACTAATACACATATTTGGATTTTCGAAGAGCAAATTTGAGTGGAAGAGATAATCACAAAAAGATGGATCATGTGATGGATTTGCATGCATAAAACAAACTGGAATGGAAGACATAATGTCAAACAAGGTCAAATTTGTGATGCGGGGAAAACACCTCACCTCCCTTTTGAGACTGCAATCTTTGGAATCATTTTATTTCTTTCCTTGATACCAATGAGGTAATAACGTTGGTCCTATTTCCTTTCAATGATTAACAACTAAATCTAATTTCTCTCTATGACAAAGTGATTTTGCACGCCAAGATTAGTTATGATTGTTTGAATGCACATATTGTACATAAGTCTGGTAAAGAAAAACAGAAGAAACATTTCTTCTGAATTTCAGACACTAGATCGCAAATATGTGTTACATGCAAACAAACTGCACACACACACACACACACACACACACACACACACACACACACACACACACACACACACACACACACACACATATATATATATATATATATTGACATATGTACATTATATCCTCCCGGCCTCAAGACTCAAGAGATATGGCTGAAAAATTATATATATAAGTTTAGGCCATGTTTGACATTATGATGATGTTATGATAATCCAGCTTGCCTAAGTAGATGTTGTTCATGTTAGTGTTTTTTCTAAATTGAAAAGGGTAAATGTGCCAACAAGCGTCAATATTCATTCAACTTAGGTACAAAGTACATCACGTAATTCAAAAGCCTTAAACCCAACATTATGCAATAGTTGAAAATTTGGACAAGGGCTAGCTCTATGAGTTGAATTGATACATCTGAAAACATGTTCTAAAGATGTGTTCAGAATATGATGAGCACAATTATGAGCCACGCCTTGGAAATATTGTAAATAGAGCTAGTGCAGTGGGCTGATTTGTGGAGGAAGCTGTTGAGAAAGGCTTGAATTCTCCTAGTGCCATTCTCAAATGTGACGTCTATGCTAGTTTTAGCTCTTAATAGTGTCAAATTATCACTGATGAAAGTGACCTACTAGAGTGGAAGTGATGCATCTAGTTGCACAACAAGATGAAGCGCAGAAGCTTCAGCTAGAAGAGGGGAGGGAGATGTAGTCGAGGAAGCCTGAACCATGAGCTTTGAGTTTGTGTGGCTTGTCAGGATGTACACTCCAATATCATGATCTTGTTTTGATTCCCTGTCCAAGCATTTTTGTTGTGTTCTTCCATAAAGCATCAAAATAGATTTTGGTACATGTGATACGCAAGTCAGATTTAAGATTAGAACCCTGGACAGGGCGAGAGTTTGATTGTTGCTTCTCCTTTATGTTTTGACGAGTTCCTATAGGTTGAGCAGAAATCTTCAAAGATTCGTTATTAGATATATCTTGCGCACCTGATGAACATGATGAGGCATAGAGTGTTTCGTGCAAAAGACAACGTCATTCCCAGCTTTCCACATACTCCAAAGGGATGTAAAGATATTCGAAATGGAAGCATGCATATGTTTCGTAGAGAGGAGACAGTGGATGATTGCATGAATGGAAACGTGTTCCTGAATTCGGAAGGCAATGAAAAAAGCCATTGGAATAATCAGTGTTCAAAATATCCTCTGATTCATCGATTTATCGCTTATCGGTGGGTGACCGCTAATATTATACCATATCTTTGTTATTTATCATTTGGGTCTATTTTTTACTTTGACAAGAGATTAATCGGGAATCTAGCGATTAATCAAGCCGGGCCCCTCTTGTCCGAAACTGTAAAACATGGCCTCCTCTTCAATAGACTGTCGCACATCACACTTCATCCCCCGTTCGATAGGACATGTGTTGTAATGTTGTCCTATTTATTTGTCATTGACTTATTCTTTGACATGTAATATGTAGTTATGTATTGATATAGTGTTGTCCTCTTTAAAAGCTTACACCACATTGATGGTTGTTTCCACATTTACCTTATTAGTGCTTGGAACCTGGGAATTGCAAGTAAAAACTGACTGATTAATAGTCGATCGATAAAATAGATTAATCAGTCGGTTTTTGATTAATCTCTAATCCCCAGTCGATCGAAACACTAATGATAAGTGATATCCTCAACATTGGAAATAACTAAAAGTAGATATAAGGGTCGTAAAGTAAAAAATGTGGGCCAACTTTGATGTACCAAGGGTGTGCAAATCAAGCGGAACTGGAAAAAGGTGCACCCAACGAAGAGTGTACTCCCTTTGTTTCTTTTTAGTCTGCATATAACTTTTGTGTGAAGTTAAAGTATCTCTAGTTCGACCAAACTTATAGAAAAAGTATCAACATTTACAATGCCAAAGGAATATCTTAAGATTCATTATGGAATGCAGTTTCATATTATGTATATTTGATATTGTAGATGTTGATATTTTTTTATACAAATTTGGTCAGAGTTTGTAAAGTTTGACTCGACACAAATCTTATATGCGGAGTAAAAAGGAACAAAGGGAGTACCTCATTTTCCTCAATACTGCACCTGTAGTCCTTGTTGATATGCATGGAGGACCTACATGCTCTTGCTCTAGTATGAAATGCTTTCCTCAGCAACCTCCAAGCAAATGTTTGAATCATGTGGGCCATATAATTTTTCTTCCAAACCTGCAGAAGAGTGTTTTATAACAAGGAGGAGACCTGCCTGCTTTATTGTCCTGTAAATCTTGAGTTTTCTGCATACAAAGTTTATAAGTAATCTTGAAGTTACATTTGCCATTTGCAGTAAGATCCCAATAAAGAATGTCCCTACCATCATCAAGAATAAATGGGGCACTTATAATAGTGGAAGCAATAGGTTCCTTAAACAAATGATGGACGAGCTAGGCATTTGCATCCTTTTTGACATGTAGCCCAAATACCATTCACTTTGATAGGGTAAACAAAGTTATTAGGCTGAATGACTAGATGGTTATAAACATCAGTCCAAGCTGGGCACCATGGAGAGCTCAAAATGGAGACATTGCCTTTTGTAAGTTGATAGAAAGAAAAGGCTTTAAGCAAAGGCAAAACTTTAAGAATGGAGGTCCAAAAGGTGTAATTTGGGATATTTTGTTTAACATTTCAAATGGAAGAAAGGTAAGTATTTGAATTTCAAAACCTTGTATATGTGTCGCTCATTATCATCTATAATTCTTCAGGCAACAACAAGAATAAGACCTTGTTTCTTGGCTTGCATATTACTAATCTAACCCGCCCACCCTTGATTTTTTGGGGTGCAAATGTTTTCTGGGCTCATTGTGCCTTAGTTCCAACCTCTTCTCTAACACATGTCCACCAAAAAATCTTAATGGCAGTCGTGAGTTTAGCCAAGAGTTTCTTAGTGAAAAGAATATTTGACATATAGAAGACAAGGATAGGAAAAATAGATTGAATGAGCTCGAGCCTAGCAACATGAGAGAGCTTGTTGGACTTGTAAGTAGGCAGCTTGTTGTTCAATTTTCCATAAACAAACTTGTAAGCCATAAACAAACTTGTAAGCAGTGATTGTATCATTAGCAAGCAAAATCAGTGGGTTCCCTAAATGAATAGACCTATGGTTAATGTTTGGCATAGGTAAAATTTTAATATGGGAGATAAGATTTGGGTCGGCATTAGCACAAAATGTCATAACAAACTTGTCCAAGGAATCTAGCCGAAGTCACGACAAAAATGTTGAATATGTAAGATGAGACATTTGAGTAGCCTCAAGCATAGAAGAATTGCCATTGATAATCAAGTCATCAACAAGAGAAAAGAGTAATTAGAAGGGCGGTTTGGTCCAAGAGAAATGATTGCAAGATTATTATTTTCCATAGCCTCCTGTAGAGCCAAATAAAGCTCATTGGTTGCAAGAACAAAAAGATAGGGACAAATGGGGTAGCCTTGCGTAATACTTGTACTACTTCAAAATCCCACAAAAGCCTCTAACAATCATAGAGAAGACAACATAAAGATGTATACATAGATGATATATAAAATGACCTTGCAACCCTTTACGTGAAAGTGCGGGGGGGGGGGAGGGGGGGGGGGGGGGGGGGTGAACGTAGGGCGTGTTTGGTTGCCGTGCGCTACAGTACCTGTGTTGCATACCCTTCTCCACTCAGTCTGGCTCTAGAAAAACAGCCTCATACTTCCTCCATTTCTTTTTACTCCGCATATAAGATTTGGTCAAACTGCACAAAGTTTAACCAAATTTATATAAAAAATATGAACATCTACAATACTAAAACTATATAGTATGAACATACGTTTCATGGTGCATCTGATAATATTGATTTCATATTGTGAATGTTTATATTTTTTAATATAAAGTTAGTCAAACTCTACAAAGCTTGACTTTGACCCAAACCTTATATGCGGACTAAAAAGAAACGGAGGGAGTATGCGACATCTGCGAGTTGTTTGGTTGCCTGCATATGGACTTCCTGCATTAGGAGATCAACTTTGGCATGTTGTTTGGTTGCCTGCATTGTCTCGGCGCATGCAACTACACGTTGTTTGGTTGCCCGCATGGGGTATGATTAAGAGCTAGCACTTGCACTTAGCACACAAGGTTAAGAGCTAGCAGAGGAAGGGGTAGAAGAAATGCAGTGTGCGCCGGACCATGGCGACTGCGATGGATAGTGGCCGTGGCGCCGTGTCCGATATGACGAGCATGGAGTCGTGGATGAGCGACCCCATCGGCGGCACGGCGAGCGACACCGTCAGCGAACTAGTTGCGGTGCTCGCGCAAAAACAATGGACAGAGGAGGAGAATGCAGTGCTCACGCCATGGTATCGTCAGTGCAGTGGACGAGAAAGGAGGCCGGTATGATCGACGCCGGAAACGACTCCAGTGTAGTAGGGCGAGAGAGAGGAGGCAAAGATGATCGACCCCGTCAGCGGCACGACGAACTGTAGTGTGCACGGAGGCAGAGGACACAAGAAAGCAGTGTGCGCGCCATTGCAGCGTCAGTGCAGTAGGAGGACGACAGAGAGTAGGCCGAGATGAGCTACACCGGAAATGACTTTAGTGTAGTAGGACGTGGGCAAGGAGATCAAGGGGAAGGGCTTCGGCGTCGAGAGGGACGAATAGGGGGCTCTGAGCAGAGGACACATGAGCTCGACATGGCGGCGGCAGTGCAGTAGACTGTTGCTCAAAGAGAGATGAAGCTACGATTGTCGAAACCAAAAACTTGCAACACGAATGTTGTGAGGAACTACGAGATTAGGCTTCTGGTCAAAGGAAATTTCAAATGATCGATCGTACGCGACGAATCTGACAAAATTCGTCCAGAATAGTTTCAAACGGAAACACGAAATTAAGAACTTACGGCCGACGAAACTACGAGCCGGTCGGCTGAATGGAACCGTAGCATGGAGGTGCATCTTGTAGAGCTTACCTCGAACTGAAGCACCGTTGTGTAGATCAGAGGAAGGAGATTAGATAGGAGCTTACCGGAGGTTGAAGAAGACCTCGGGTAGTCACCTCGCATCCCTCCCGTCTCCACTCGTGCAAGGGCCCGCTCCCTTGCGCTCGGCTCGGCCTGACTCGCGAGAAACTGCCGATTCTAGCGTTTCCAGCGAGCCAGGCTCTGGGCTGCTTTAAGAAGCGTGCGATGCAGGCTCAATAGTGAAATCAGGCAACCAAACACGCCTGTTGCTTCCCGTGCGGGCCTGGTTGAACTCTATTCGGGCAACCAAACACGTCCGTAATTCCATTCTAAATGGCCAAAATTCTTAGCTAGATCAATCTTAAGCAAAAAAAAACAGCATGTTTCCAAGAAGGGCAAAGGAATGGGTGAACTCTTGAGCATTGGGTTGTACATAAAATAAGTAATTGTACCATAGTTCAGCAATCGTAAAATGAGTAATCTGCCCGAAAGGTTAAGAAAGCGTGATAAGGGAGACCAGAGAGTGCCATTAGCTAAGGCCAACTCCACCGCGTCACCCCAAACAGACGTCTATTTTGTCCAGATTCTGTCCGTTTGGATAGGGATTTAGGGTCGTGTCCGGGCGTGTCCTGGGATTCGGTGGCCGTGCGCCCAGCGCGCGGACGCATCCCGGCCGTATTCTGTCCGTGTATTTTTCTTTGCAAGTCCTTAACTTTTTTATCATGCATTTTTGGTACATGACAATACATCATCACATTTTGACTAGTAAAGTAAGGCCAAAGAAAATAAGAACAACAAGAATACATTTTAGAAGATAGCCAACTTTTATAACTGCCCCCTTGAGTTGGGTTAGGGCCTTCTCGATGCACTCATTGTTAATCTGTGGAGGAGGCTCGATCTGGCATCCTTCTTTCTTCTTCAAGCCAGATGTAGATGTTGCTTCCTCACACCTAGTCTCGTGTCTAGCCTCTAATCTAGCAACAAGTGCACTTGTCTCATTTACAACCTCTATGCTAGCTAAAAGTGCACGAACATGTACTAAATTTCGCTCTATCAATATATCGATGTACTCTTCTTCCCAATACCAAAACTTGCATCCATTCTACACAACAAAATTTGAAGTTAGCACAACTAATCAAATCTAGAGCACAGACCGAAGCTAAAAAAGCGCATACCCCGTCGTTTAAGCACTTGATGAACACCCATCCGGGATGTTCCGGCGTTGTAGACACGCGGTGCACGACCATCCTTGGGCAGTGGTCGCACTTAATGAGTGGCAACGGTGCGCCGGCGAGCTTTTGGGCAAGCACCGAGCCCGACCGACCGCCATTCATGTATCTGCCGACGGACCACCGACGGTGCAGATCCGAGCGGCTAGAGGAGGAGCCACTGCCTGCATGTGGCCTTGCGGCCCTGCCAGGGCCTTCCGACGAGGTGCCCGGCCAGTCCATGGCGCGGCCCGGCCTCCCACAGCCGGCCAAGCTCAAGACCGACCGGATCCGCCCCAAATCCGGCCGGCGGGTGCGCACACCAGGTGGCCGTGGTTGGGTAGCTCGGCGGCGCCGAGGGGAAGGGGCTGGGCAAGCTCGCGTCCGAACTGCACGGTTGCAATGGCAGCGGCGGCGATGGCGGCAGCGAGGGAAGAGTGGGGAAGAATGGAGGGGTGCGGCCGGAGGGAGGGAGGGGGTGGATAGAAAAAGACCCACCCTGTGTCACCGACGGGCGGGCCAGGGAAGGACACGCGCAGACGACCCGCGCGTCCGCGTGGTGTCCGTTTCACCCCAAAAGCGACGCAAATTTGGGTCACTGATGGGTCGAAAGCGGACACAAAATGGATAAAAGTTCGTTTGCTCCCGCGCGCTGGCCGCCTCGTTTGTCCGTTTTATCCCAAATGGATGGGGCCGGACAAGATAGGGTCGCGCAGTAGAGTTGGCTTAATGTTGCATGCACTCGGCTCTCTTGCTTGCCCCAAGCAAACGCAAATGGCAAACCATTTGGGAACCACGGCGACGTACAGAACGGCCAAACCGGCACCTGCCACGCGGCGAGCGGCCGGGGATACCACGAGCGGCGCAGGGTGCAAGCCGGCGATCAACTGCCGGGACAGTGACCAAAGTCACGGAATATTGTAGTCCCCCGGCAGCGTACGCTCCGTGTGCTAGTGACGTGGCGCAGTGGTAGTTGCTGATGGAGCCGGCACGTTATTGGCTGTGGGCGCTCCAGGTGCTGCGTGGCGGGAGACACCTCAGCTGCCACGAGAGCCTTCCCCGCACGGGGGGCCGTCGGCTGCCGAGCTCCACCACCCACGTACGGCACCACGGTGGTCTGACGAGTCATCCCAAGCCGCTCTAGGCT
The DNA here is from genome assembly GCF_003073215.2 of Triticum urartu. Classification (NCBI taxonomy): domain Eukaryota; kingdom Viridiplantae; phylum Streptophyta; class Magnoliopsida; order Poales; family Poaceae; genus Triticum; species Triticum urartu. The sequence goes on from NC_053023.1 coordinate 144,932,401, forward strand.
GACGCAGGTTTCGGGGATAATTTAGCTACCTATAGACGACCAGCGTTGGTCTATCCGAACGACTATCTTTTGCAAGACGACACAAACAAATTTGAATTTCAGCTTATGGAACCAGTATTTTTGGCGGTTCTTTTTTATAGTAGCTTTATGAAGCCAGTAAATAGTGCGAAGAATATTGCTTGAAATTCCGCCTTGTATAAGGTGGTGTTTGGTTCTCTAGTCCTAGGACTTTTTCTAGTCCCAACTAAAAAGTCCTTAATCCCTAAAAAGTTACTCCCTGTTTGTTTTCAGAGACTAAAAAGTCCCTAGTCCCTTCCTAGAGGTTACTAAATAACCATGTTGCCCCTAGTATATAGAAAAATAACAATCAAACAACACCATGGGGTGGCGGGTCAATGGGTGCATGGAGGGGTATTGTTGGAAAAGTCCCAAAAAAACTCTCCTTGAGAGTCTTCTTCATTTAGTCCCAAATGCTTAATTTAGTCCCTAAAAAGTCCCTCCCGTTTGATGAAAAAATCTCTAAAAGGGATTTTTTTTAGTCCCTGCACAAAAAAGTCCCTGAAAACAAACACCCCTAAGTCCAGTCAAGTGCTAGAGAATGCAGCTACGCGTGTGAGGTAGCTGAAATCCTAAAAAAGAAAATTGAGCCCTAGTGCACATATCGAAGAAGTTACATGTCGTCACTTGCACGTTGTAAAGTACGACGTACCCGGTCCCAAAGCGAAGTCAGCCAGTGTTGCCGGGAATGATCAGCAATCAGACATGCAGGCGTCGCTGGGCTTCCAACAGGAATAACATTTCCTCGGTATTGCTACCTAGTCTTACCGCACGTATAGACAAAATCTTGCAGACGAACGATGCGATGTCTGCTTTGGATCTGCTTCGATCGATTATCGTCAACAAACCGACCATTCCACCAACCGCTTTAAACCCAGCTGATCTCGCTCAAACTGCGATATCCAATCTTTTAACACTTCGTGCATAGTAGTATGTCGCAAGCAAAACACCAGCGGCACAAAAAGCACGTATCCTCGGCAATGAATGACCATATCACACCCTAGTGATTAGCCTAGACACGTTGCTGCCAGGTTAATCCGCAGACAAGGCACTTGGCCAGTCTGACAGGAATCGTGAGGCAACGTGTGGGCAAAACAAACAGACAGTAGGTACTGCTACCCCGTACGTGCAGTGACGTGCTTGTTTATGCAGCGCGGCGACAGTAATGGCGCCCGATCGAGGCCCAATTATTCAGCTCCCGCTTAGTTGCGCTCCAGTATATGTATATCGCTGATCACTGATCCCCTCGACCTCCGGCAATAATACAGGCGCCCCAGCGTATTGCACCACACAACAAAAATAAAGGAAGCAGATCGGCTGCAGCTGTGCCACTCACTCTCGACGTGCGGATGTGGCCTGTAGGATAGGATCAGCGCAGAACGCAGAATTATACTACGGCGGGTACAATCTACATGCACTGGCACTCTCTTGTTAGAAAATGAGATGCAGCATGAGCTGCCTGTGGCCTCCTACTTTAGTTTAGCTTAGCGTCGATCGATCGATCGTCCCACATGCTCGATTACGGACGCTTAAGTGCGCTTGGTTGGGGAGCAGATCCGCGAGATGCTCCCCTAATCGTCTCCGCGGAGAATAATCCCCACCAGTCGCTGTTTACTTATGTTGTTGGAATGGTAATACTAATATAGTGCCAGTGTGTTCGACTCAGTGGGATCTGTCATAAATGAGCTGATTTCTTTCAGCTCGAGAGAGCAAACTACACATGATTGATTGGAGTCAACATACATGCCAGGGTGAAACCAGTTGACGACGGATTTACAACTTTGTTCGAGAGATTACAACTTTCGGTGCAAATGGGAGCTATCTTTGGAATGTCTGTACAATTGGACCGCCACTATACCATCAAGTGATCGTAAAACTGTACGTACTACTGTAAAACCCCAGGTTTGTATCAAGTATTAGAACGAACCCACAGTTTCAGCTAAAACTAAGTGTGTATGTCTCATACCCCAGTGAGCCTCTGAACTAAAGCGGGAACAAGCAACCTGTCGAAGAAAGCGCACCTCACTCCTCAGTGCCTCGGCTTTACTTCCACTTCGTTGACATCGCGGATAAAGATGTTAGTACCAGGTTCATTCCTGTAAAGTGCAAAACCAGCGGTTAAATTGACGGTTCGGCGGTTCTGCCTTGAATGATAGGGGAATGCTCCTATGGTATAGCAAAATTTTGGTCTTACTCTATTTTTCCCCTTTCGTAAGTGTAACTGGATGCAACAGCGAGCAGATTGTTATCCTTGCTGAAAGACAGAGCAGCAATGCTGGTTGGGTACCTGGGGGACTGCAATCGGAGCAGGAAAAAAAATTCAGATATCCCGAGGTCTGAATTCCTGACACAGAATTAGGATCAGTTTGTTTGGCAGATAAATCGTGGGGCAAGAAAAACCTGAAACAATCTCTTTTTGTTTTCTCCATCCCAAGTGCACACAAATCCATCACATCCGCCCGTGGCAAACGTTCCATGCCTGCGTACGTTAGATTAGGCTATTAAAGGAACTGAAAGTTGATGACAGTGTGAGTGCGAGAGAGATCAGGGGCATCTTACACTGAGTGGAATGCAATTGCATTAACAGGATATGCAACCCTCACTCTGCCCTCGGTCAATCGATGGCACTTGAAACCATACCTGACGAAAACAAACAGCCAATGAAAAACCATAAGGCTAGGTATAAAAAGGTGGAACCGCTCGGCATGAGTGGTTAACTATATCAAAAACAATGAACAATGCCCTAAAAGAAGGTATAAAGGTGGAACACAAGTGACCTTATGTAGAATAAGAAGCCAATTGAGAGCAATGTCAATGCCCTTATCTTTAATAAACTAACTATTTAGAAAAGGTGTCATCCTTTTGCAACACAGTATATACCTCTTTTCGAGACTAGACTCAGATTGGTCAAAGAAGTCCATTGCAACTCGTCCGTCTGTACTACCCAAAGCAAATCCTACATACAGGTCAAAAATAGAGATTAAATTAAAGGACACTTTGCTGAATGTAAAGAGGCCTAAGAAATAAAATGAGAAATATGCACGAGAGACTAGAGTTCAAGACGATGATAATTACAGCTAGTTTGCGGATGAATATTCCAAACTCAAAAAACTATTGAACTTCCAACAACAACAACAACAACAACAACAATAACAAAGCCTTTAGTCCCAAACAAGTTGGGGTAGGTTAGAGGTGAAACCCATAAGATCTCTCGACCAACTCATGGCTCTGGCACATGGATAGCAAGCTTCCATGCACCCCTGTCCATAGCTAGAAAAGTATTGATTATGCTATGTTGTGACTTCAACACCACCCATTGCCCATGGGTAGTATGTTCAAGTGTAGGACTAAACTTATACGTACAAGGCTAGAGCCCTAGAAAAAACTGAAAATATATCACTAATGCTGATTACTATTTATAACCATTAATATTATCCTGCCAACGGAATTAGAATGTCAGGTAAGAGAAGGTCCAAAACAAAAATAAAAAACATAGTCAGATGCAACACAGAACTGAAGACACCATCAATGTGGATCAACCATTAACCCAAGAGTACTACACAGAAATAGAAGGCGTCCATAGTCAACACAGCGCTGGAGCACTAGAACAAATGATGAAACCAATTGAGATCAGTTAAAAATATCTCATTCTGAATCAATATAGATAGTGAGGGAAGGCGTTAGCATTATAGTATGAGACTGGAGGGATATCTGAAATTCAGGCTTTGCTGTGAATCTTTCATTATGAAATAGACTTGTTTTCTAAGCTCTACTGCTGGAAAATCATATCCTGGAAGAGACACCGAGAAGCTAAATCTTAACGATAATTAAGGAAACAGTAGAAAGTCATGCTTTCATCAAATTCATGTATGCTGACGAAATAGAGAAGTTCAAACTTTCCCAACGAGTTGACCTGTTATTGCACCTTCAATAGTTGAATCAAAGATCATAAATCATCCACACCCTTGAACCGGTGAAAGTTAAAAACCGAATAGGAAATTCTATAACCATAGGACAAAATGACCATACTTGTCAAGCATCAAGTAGATTAAGTAGTAATGGAGCCAAATGATAATCTATACAAAAACTGATAACAGCATTGTTGCATGAATCTCAAACAACCTATCCATCCACTTGTACACACAAAATGATATATGGTTCCATGAAATTTCAAGATATTTATCTATTGACCATGCATTAACACAAGGAAGTTAATCATGTACCAATTTTTATAAGATTCAAGAAACAGTACAAGATAACAGTTCTCATGGCGCCTCTCCAAATGAACAAGAAGGGTTCATGCCAAACAAGAAAGGTAAATTCTATTCCAACTTAGTACATCTTTTGTATGTTACACAAATCAACAAAAATAAGGTTCAATTCATGCCAGTGTTATTTAGCAGGAATATTGATCAATGCATATTCGCAGAATTATCATAAGAACGTCTTACCAGTTTTATTTGGATAACACTCAACACAGCGTGTTTGAGAATTCAGATAAGACTTCCTTTGCTGAGGCTCAGACATATTGCGCAAATCATAAACATTCACATGCTCTCCTGCTGTTGCAACAACCAACTTATGTCCTGCTAATGAAAGTGCGTATACACGTTCAGGTTGGGTGTGTGTCCCAATAAGTGTATATTCTGGCCCAGTCGCACCTCTTTGATCCCAACACTTTATAGTCCTATCCCAGCTTCCAGTGATTACTTGACCTGGCATAAGACAGGACACAAGCATATGATGGTTAAGGTTATTATTAAGAGTGAAAAATTATCTGTTTATTAATGAATTATAGTTGTGCAGGAAATGCCAGAGCCATTGTACGTGAGATACTGTAACCAATATGCTTGATTTTCTTAATTTGTCATGCGTACTGTAAATCTCTAGGCTGTCTGGTAGGGTGAAATTTTCACCTACCTTTTCGGTTAAGACTCTCATCTAGTAATCCACATGAGCTCACTACCAGATGACAATAGTATAAGACATCAGGTTATCTACTACAAGTATTTTGGGTCAGAGACAATAATACTGTAGATGCTAGTCGCATAAATGTAGAGATCACATGATTTTGGATGTTTCTAGAGATGTAGGACTTGTAAACTGAATATATATTTGACACAACAAAGGACAAACGTGGTAAACTTCAAACGATAACTGCCCACACTATGACTTCTGAATACTTAAGGCCATATTTCACCACTGTCTACTATAGTCTTCATCAGCATCGCATGTCTATTGATAAAGACCAGACCCACCAGGTAGCTGTCTTCCTAGATTATCTAGTATTCATTCAACAGATATCATCTAGGCTCTTTCAGTTTCTCATATTGGGATTTAGGAACAACTATTGAACGATGGCAGATGAACAATACAGAGAACTAAGCATAAAAACAGAAGATGGATATCATAAGCAAGTTCATGGAGTGGATATTTATTAAATACTCTATCTTAAAACATAAGTAAAATATACCCAAAAATCATTATTGTTGCACGGTAACAGAAGAAGGCTGTATATTATATGAAGGTTATTATGATAGTCCTAAACCAACATCAGGAAGAAATAAAGCATGAACTCGCCGAGCATAGCGATCCATTGAACTATTACAATTTGGGGGTCAGATTGACAACGTTCTTAACTTAATTAACCCATCTCTAGCAACACGAAACATGGTTTTGATGATAAATAGCAATGTTCTTCAGAAACTGAAGTTTGACAACACAATAGCACTGTGCAGCAAAAGCGAACAGGCAAGAGTAATTAAGCAAGTACCTGTGGTATCGGAGTACTCCACACAGCGAACTGGACCATCATGGGTTCCCAAGCGATAACTACTTTCGGCACTAAAGGACAGCCTGCACGTAGTACAACAAAACAGATCCGAAACATACAGGTCAACAATTGAGCTTCGATTTGTACGAATGATCTGGCCGAACAGAAATTTAAGTTCAGTTAATCGTGCTGAATAAATATGCTATTGCCTATGCTGCGGGCATTTGGGTCTGAAACCCACTAAAATCATGTCCGACCCTACTTCCTACCGAGCCATTTTAACATCAGAAATGCAAAGCTCCGCCTCTGTTGTGCTAAACTGTACCGCGTCCCCGACCATTCAATCAGAATCGCTAAGCAAAATACCAATCAAACGGGGCGGGAAGATGAATAGGTGATCCCTATCACCTCACCTCCGCACGACGTGGTCGCTCGAGGCGCTGAACGCCGAGGAGTCGTTATCGTGGAAGCAGCAGTCCAGCACGGGCGTCTTGTGCGCGAACGCGCCCACCAGCGCGTTGGTGGCATCGACGTCCAGGAGCCGCACCGCCTGGAAGGAGCGAACGCGCAGGCGCACGCACAGCCAAGCCCGCGCAGGCACAGAACCCAACGGATCAAACCGAGCCGCTAGGGTTTCGTTTCCTCGGAGAAGTGGGAGGCGCGCGAGGCTTGTGAACTAACCTTCTCCCATGAGGAGACGAGGAGGCGGTTGCTGTGCTTCGAGAAGCGGAGGCTGGAGACGCCGTCCCTCGGCGGGTGCCCCAGCTCCCTGCCCAACCCGATGCGGCCGCCGCCAGCGTCGACCGGCGGCTGGCCGGTGGCGGGCGCGCTCATGGCGGGGTCGGGAGGAGGAGGAGGAGGCGGCGGTGGTGATTCCGGGTAGCCTTGGGTGCTGGGGGTTTGCGGTAGGTAGGATGCGGTGGGGACCGAAATTTTGAACCCGCGACGAACGAGCCGTGGAGCAGAGCGCGGGGTTTATAGAGGAAACGGTTTCGGGGAGGAATGGCCAGTTTGGTGCCACCCGCCCCCGACGACCCCCGACCCCGAGTCGCCGTCGTATGGGCTCGCTTTAGCATTAACTGGGCTTTGGATTTGGGCTGGGTGTATGGTCCAGATCGGCTTATCTGGTGAATTCAGGGGAAAATTACGCTAATCTGTTGAGATATGGTATGCAACAAAGTGAATATTTGAAACGAGAAATGAATTTAAATTTTCAGATAACGGATCCTTCTAATCCAGTCTATCTGTGAAGTTGAATAAATGTTCATTTTCTCAACCATAGATAGAATACCCGGATTATGTCATTAGTAGGCAAAAGGGTGGCTACAGACTAAAAGAAGATCCTCACAGTGAAAGAGTGGCCTACTTCCAAGTCAAGCACATTAGATTTTGGGCTTAGCAGGACATGCATTTCATTCCCAGGAGCTTAGCTCATTTGACTGCTTAAAGACTTAAAACACTTGCGCGATAGCCAAGCGAAGCCGCCGCCTATAGGCAAAGGGACAAAAGCCCATTAGGCCTGATGGAAAAAATATGAAAGCATCCGGTAGGTTAAAGTTATGAAATTATAGAGTTGTTTTTCTTTTAAATAATACTAAGAATTGGAAAAACAGTTCGAAAAAGGAGAAAAGCTAAGGTTACAGAAAAACTTATCCGTCTACAAAGGGTACGGTGTCGGTATGGAGGCACATCAGCTGTGGATATAGACTAGGCTAAGGAACTTTGTCTTAAAGTATTTACCAATACTACACTAAGGATGAAGTCAGTGAAAGTTAGCCCGTAACTAAGAAAGCCGGTATTAGAACAGAGCCCTTCCAAAATCAAAAGCAAAGAAGTCCAGGAACAAAGCTGCTTCTCTACTAGCCCCGTTACGAGGGAGGGTTGTTTCTAGAAAAAACAAAATGATATCCATTCTATCTAGCCGAGGGATATTTCTAGAAGGTAGGAAGCTTATCCTTCCGTCCAAGGAGAAAGAGACAAGTTTCCAACTCATCCAAGTTTTGTCATAATGCTGATTGAACATCGAGCTGATAAGAGGGAGTACCATACCCAAGATACTCCATTAAAGAAGATGTATGCTTGTTTGCTTTCTTTAGTCCGAGAGCACACACCACAAACTCTCGCTGTTGATGAGGATCATCTTTTCTAATATTTTGACATGGGGGTCTTCTGTTCACTCTGACGATTAGGATGTAGGAAGTATAGAGGGAAGTCTGCCAACCATTTATTTTTTCACACATGCACATGAGTTTTCTTTCGAGCCTCACGGTTATTGCAGACTCGAGAATCATTGCAATTATAGCACAGAAAAATAAACATTAATTATGAACATGGAAATAAATAATAACTTTTATTATTGCCTCTAGTGCATATTTCCTTCACATTTAACAATGTACAAATATGTATTCAAAAAATGTTCAACATGTATTTTAAAAATATTCAGTGTGTATCTTAAAATTATTTATTATTTATTAAAAAATGTTCACCATTTTTTAAATGTTAATGTGTATTTAGAAAATAAAAAATCAAGGAAGAGAGCGAAATAAAAGGAGAGAAACCAAGAAAAAAATCAGGCAAAGAGATCGAAAAACCAAATATAAAAACAAAGAGATACCAATAAAACACAAAAAATAAGAAAAAAATGGATGGAACCTCCGAAAACCCGATCCGAAGGTTCGAAAACCAGCCCTAGCTCTGGACAGGAAAATTAAACAATGAACACTACCACTAATGGGCTAGAACCTACTTCAAAACTCTAGATGCGGACGCCTAGGTACGCCTCGCAATATGATGGCATATAGCACCGACACAAATGCAGTCTATTGTGTCTTTGAGATCTACTATATTAGATTTATGGCCATCGGCCCACTTAAATTCTGGACCTCCGCCCAGTAAAATTCTTAAATCTCAAAGCCCTGATTAACCCGCATGTCATGTGTACATAATTTAGTCGCATGTTGCTAGTGGATGAGAAGAAACATAAGTATATAACGTAAGTTGTTCTGGAGCGAGGCGTTTTGGCTCTCAGGCGAGTGATTAAAAAATAAGATAAAATAGTAAAAAAAATCAAAAACAATATCTCTTTGTGGAGAAAGATGACATTATGACTGTGATTGTGTGTAGTGGCTGGCGTAGGCGGAAAATGCCAACGAAGGCCGAGCTCCAGTGAGCTCGTTTCCAAATTTTATTTTTTCAGAGCGCGAAAAATTCCAAATTTATTTTGTGAACACACATGCACATGTATACTACGTATATGCAAAATCTCACAGCATTATACGTTTACATGTGGCGTACAGAAAAAAGACAAATACGCATTTTTAAAGGGCCTTTTATTTTTGTTATTGGGCCGGAAATTTGTTATTTTTGTACAGCCTACAAATCACAACATTTTTTGACGAAATTTAACACGTTCTTGCGGAATACATATATGTTTCCATGGAATTTTTTTCAGAATTTTTTGAAACTTTTAAATATGCTTTTTGATTTTTTGAAAATACCGAGCTCACTGGAGCTCGGCCTCCAAAAATCCTCACCCCTTGCGTAGGGCTTCATACAAGGATCGGGAAACTAGACACAAATTAATTCATCATTAAAGAGAGGATTGATCTCCTCTACAAAGATGGCTAGACAAATGGTGTGTATGAGTCTTGCGCCTGATTGCGGCTACAACTCTCATTGTCATGTCATTTATAGTTAATTTAATAGCCCACTCATATATGCGTAGGCGGAGGGTCTTTTTTATTTTTTTAAAGGTAGCCCACTTACGGGAGCAGCGATTCGGTGTCCAGACTCATCTGCATCCGCGTGAAAGAAAAATTCAAAAAAAAACTAGAAAAATTCAAAAAAAAATCTTTTCGTTTGGTAGATAATTTGGTGCGTCAGATGTGCTCCAAATTTCAGACCATTAATTTGGACATCTGGATAGCTCTCGGTAAAAAAGACAAATTTAGGGTATGCAAAAAATGTTTACCGTTCATGTATTCTTCTGACCCAATTTGTCTATTTTACTGAGAGTTGTTCATAAGTCGAAATGATGTGAAATTTGAAGCACACCTCTTGCAACAAATTATTTACCAGCAATTTTTTTTGACTTGTTATGATTTTTTTTAACCGGGTGACCTTATCTTTTTGCTCAAAGAACGAATCAAACCCCTTGTCGAAGCCCTTTATGATATATAACCCTGGATCGAGTCAGATTTGGGGTCATGGTAGAGAAGAAAAACGGCGCACGGACCGTACTCGAGCTTCGGATCAATGTCCCCAAAAGCAAGGATGACGGAGGAGGAAAGGACAAAATTGCTTGAAGCATTTTCTTTCCTATGGGATAAAAAACAATGAATTGGAACTATTGAGTGGTGTTGGGGTTGGCACGTACCGACCGACGGGGCCACAGAAGATGAAGGAGAGTGCCGAGAGATTCCACGGGAATTTGGAGAGATTGGCTCTATAGAAAGGGAAGCGAGTCTTTGAACTATGTTAGCGCTGAGGGTTCACTAAACCTACTCAATAGGGCATCTATGTGCTGGAATTGGGTATTTCTTCTTTACTGTACTGGCATTCAGCTGCCTGGATACTGTCAATCTACTGTCCATCTTTCTCTTTAGTTTTCTCCTTTCTTTCTCCTCAACCTATCTCCTTTGGATGGACCCCATCGGAAAGTGCTGAATGGATTGCTCCTTGCCCAACGACAAAAAGAAAGAAATTTAGGAGAGGATTGATAGGTTTAAGCATTCAGGGCTGGTCGCTCTTATGGATACCTGTGTAGATGAGCCTGGGCTCACAAATGAACATTCGCCCACTCATATAATATTTAGCTATGAAAATATAGTAGCTTATTAATATCTGGCTCACCTTATTGTCTCTCAAAATTTCTAAGAGCCCGTGCTGCATCTGCTTGTAATATCTACGGCCCGTTTCTTTTCTCCCTTCCTCTTTTTCTCCAACTCAACACAAATGTAATATCAAAATTTGTATAACATACTTCCATCACTTTATTGCACCCGCTCTTATTTTCCTGGGTGCAGCGTAGAATGAGGCAACGAGCAAGCGATATCACTTGAACGGATTCAGATTGACTATCTTTGTCTTCGTGCTTTCATGAGCGAATATGTTAGATGTTTGTAGTCTGTCGTGTGTGATATGCTCTGTTAGCACACTAATCATGTTGCTAAACTAGATTAAGCTTAACAAAGATTTCTTAATAACCTAATACTTATAGCACTGATTAGTACATATATCTAGTAGCAAGAAATAATGCAGATAGACTGAACAAGAAAACTAGTAAGCTACAGCCAGGTAGAATATGCATGATCAAGGCCATCTCACAAAACAAAAGGATAAGTGGCTCGGAAGATCAAATGATATATCTGCACCCGAAGCCTCATTAATTACAAGGATCCCACCTACCTCAACTTGCACATGAAAAGACAACTAGTAGTGGACTAGTGGCACTTCGATGGCTTGAAGCTCTGGTTCCCCAGGAAGATTTTTAAATCGATTTTCCAGGAAACTTGGCGAGCCATGCACTTACACAAAACAAAACTGGAAAAAGAAATATCTCGAGGACTGATCTGGTAGTGTTAATCATCTCCAGCATTTGTTCACCCAGTTATAAAATATAGCACAAATTCGTTTTGCCTGTCAGATCTTCCTTTTTTTTTTGCCAGATGGGATATATTTGTACCTGGAGAAAGCGTTGTGTGCGTGTCTAGGTTTGCCGTCCATGCCGACTGCGGCGGAGCTGTATTTGTGATGGGGTTGTTTAAGAAACATCATTGTGCTGGAGATACACGTAATTGACATCCATTTGTAGGCGTCGTGTAATTCCACCTAAACTATTTTCATGTACGGCTCATATTATTTTATGGATCCGTAGCACACCAAAGACTAATTAACTGCATCTTCCATAAACAAACTCCAGTTCGGTAAATTGAAGAGAGCTTGGAAGTGGGTGGTGAGATGCTAATGCTAGCTCATGGTGCATCCGGTCTTGGTTAATATGTTTGGACATCTTCAAGAATCTGAAATTACGATATACTACAAACATGGCCTGTGTATGATGGAGTCCGTGTATGATATAGTCTACAAAATCTAATTTCAAATCTGAACTGTTCAAAGTGCTTTCATTAAGAGAAGAAGTATCCATGACAATTTTGTGTACGTGCGCAACCTTGCGTGTTGTCTCTTCATAAGAGTAAAACTTTGTCCTTTCTTTTCAAGCTTGACATTTGCAAAATCTTCAACTCGGTGAGATGGGACTGCATCCCTGGCCTTTCCCAACGGAGAGACTTTCTAAGTAAATTTCGAGATTGGATCGCCGCCTTGTTGTGCATCTCCTTCTCAAGGATTCTTCTCGATGGTGTGCCCCCCTCCCCCAATTAAGCATGGTCACAACCTTCACCAAGGCCCAAGGGGAACCCTATCACCGCTCGTATTTGTCATCGCCATCGACCCACTCCAACAAGTACTCAACTCGACTACAAGACTTGGCTTATTTCAAAAGATTAGAGGGTGGGGAGCCACTTGGAGGACCTCCCTTCATGCCGATGATGCAGCGGTTTTCATGGCGCCGATAAAGATAGATATTGAAAACCTCACTCACGTCTTGTGTTGTTTTGGTGAGGTCACGGGGTTGGACACAATCTTTCAAGGAAGGTCGGTTGTTCCCATCCGAAGTGGGCACTTAAACTTGGTGGAGATCCTCTAAAGCTTGCTCGCGACTTGTGCTTCATTCCCCGTGCAATGCTTGGGCCTTCCCCTAACGGTTTGACAACTCAAGAGGGCGGAATTTGGATTCCTCGAAGACAAGGTTGCGGATAGGCTTGTTCCATGAGAAGGGCAAAACATCGCCAACTCGGGTCGTGTAGTCCTCGTCAAGGTGGTGTTTACTTCACAAGTGATTTACCATGCAACCCCTTTTGTCATCCTGCCTCTAGTATATGGATATCACTGTTTTAGTCATCCTCCTTTGTTTTCGTATGTGGAGGTGTGTTAAACATATTGCAATAGGCCCATAGGGCGCACCGGTCGAACCTGGCCCGGCTAGATAGATAGAGTTCATTTTGTTGTAACCTCTTATCTCTCTATCTCTCTAGATCTTCCTTGTTTCTCAAGATGTAATCCCAACAACTTTTGTATGCTTATCAGGGAGATGCCCCTGCCTATATAACACGCAACCGTTGCCTCCAATGAGGTAGGACGTTCTCCGCTCGTTTACATGGTATCAGAGCCTCCTATATCCATCACATCTAGCAAAACCTACCACCAGCCATGTCGTCCTCCTCAAGCTCCGTTCAGACCGCCTCCATGGGGCAGGTCGCTGAGAAGCTTACCCGCACCAACTACGTTCTGTGGCGTGCCCAGGTGACGCCGCAGCTGAGAGGTGCGGGTTACTTCGGCTACGTCGACGGGACGATGCCGGAGCCCGCCAAGTTCATCATCACGAAGGACAAGGACGGTAAAGAGGAGCAAACACCCAACCCTCTCCATCCGATCTGGTTCAAAGAAGGGCAGCAGGTACTTGGATACTTGCTCAATAACCTCACCAAGGAAGTCCTCGTGCAGGTCACATCTATAGCTACGCCGCACGAGCTCTGGGCAGCCCTTGCCTACATGTTCTCGTCGCAGTCCCGGGCGCGCGTCAACAACATCAGAGTTGCGCTCTCCACGGCGCAGAAGGGGACGTAGTCAGTGGCTGCCTACTTCGCCCACATGAGGTCCCTGGCAGATGAGCTCGCAGCTGCCGGCAAACCTATCGATGATGATGAGCTCATCTCCTACATCACCTCCGGCCTCGACATGGAGTACCAACCTCTTGTCTCCGCCAACGACGCCCGCACCGAGCCCATCAGCATCGACGATCTCTACGCCCATATGAGTAACTTCGATCAACGTCTCGCCCTTTACAGCACGGCGGGATCCGGTGGAGGCTTCAAATCCTCTGCTAACGCGGCCTCTCGCGGCCGCGGCCGCGGCGGACGCGGCGGTGGCAGCTCATCCCGCTACCGTGGGCCGCAACGCACCAAGGGCAAGCCATCAGGTGGTGATGGCAACCCTCCTCCACGCAGCGGCAACGGCGGCGGCGGTCGGCCCTACAACAACAGCAACAAGGGTCGCCGAGGAGGCCGCCCACGAGCTGCTCCTGACGTCCCGCGCTGCCAAATCTGTGGCAAGCCAGGACACACCGCGCGGGATTGCTGGTACCGCTACGAAGAAGATGAAGAATCTTCCCAAGATGAGAAGGTTGCGGGGGCAGCCGACGGCTCCTGCGGCGTCGACACGAACTGGTACGTGGACAGCGGCGCGACAGATCACATCACAGGGGAGTTGGAGAAGGTGACCATGCGCGAGAAGTATCGCGGGCAAGACCAAGTCCATACCGCCAATGGAGAAGGTATGAGCATTAGTCATATTGGTCATTCAGTAATAAAAACTCCCCACAAAAATATTCGTCTCAGAAAATTTTTGCATGTCCCTAGTGCATCAAAGAATCTCCTTTCCGTTCATCGCATTGCTCTTGATAATCATGTATTCCTTGAGTTTCATCCTTTCTTCTTTTTGATCAAGGATCAGGTCACGAGGAAAATCCTCTATCGAGGTAGATGCGTTCGAGGGCTCTACCCGTTGATTCCGGAGCTTAGGAGATTGAATAAACAAGCCTATGGTGTCACCAAAGTGTCTTCAACACGATGGCACGATAGATTAGGGCATGCTTCATTTCCTTTGATTGAGAAATTGCTTAGAAAGAATAAGCTCCCGTTTGTTGGTGAGCGTAATTGTGAAACTATTTGTGACTCATGCCAACGTGCTAAAAGTCACCAGTTAGCTTATCCTATATCTACAAGTGTTTCTACCAAGCCTCTTGAACTCATTTTCTCTGATGTTTGGGGTCCCGCGCGTACCTCAGTCGGGCGCCACACTTATTATGTCAGCTTCATCGATGATTTTAGTAAGTACACGTGGATTTATCTCCTCAAAAAGAGATCTGATGTGTTTCAAGTTTTTCACAACTTTCAAGCACTTGTAGAAAGAAAGTTCAACTGCAAAATTCTAGCTATCCAATCTGATTGGGGAGGGGAATACAGAAACCTCAATTCCTTCTTCCAACAGATTGGCATATCTCACCACATATCGTGTCCTCATGCTCACCAACAGAACGGATCCGCTGAGCGTAAGCATAGGCATATCATCGAAGTAGGTCTAGCTCTTCTTGCAGCTGCCTCTATGCCGTTAAAATTCTGGGATGAAGCCTTTCTCACCGCAGTTCATCTTATTAATATTCTTCCCAGTAGAGTCATTAACAATGAAACTCCGGTAGAACGCCTTCTTCACACCAAACCCGATTACAAATCCCTCCGAGTGTTTAGCTGTGCGTGCTGGCCAAATCTTCGTCCCTACAACAATCGCAAGCTCCTTTTCCGGTCAAAACAATGTGTCTTCATTGGCTACAGTCCACAACATAAAGGTGTCAAGTGCCTTGATGTATCCACGGGTCGTGTCTATATATCCCGTGATGTTGTGTTTGACGAGACTGTTTTCCCTTTTGCACATCGTCACCCAAATGCCGGTGCTCTTCCTCAAAAGGAAATCCTTCTTCTTCCATCTCATCTCACCGGTTCTGATAATGGGGATGGTTTTACTACTAATGATCATTTATTGACTAATTCTCCTACTAATGGCAGTGTAACGCCCTCGATGCGGCTATATCTCCCACGTGTCGAAGCACGACTTAGAGGCATAACCGCATTGAAAGCAATGTCGCAAGTGAGGTAATCTTCACACAACCCATGTAATACAATAAGGGGAAAAGGATACATAGTTGGCTTAGAATCGCCACTTCACACAATTACATGAATAAAGCATTACATCAACCAGATACAATCAGGGTCTGACTACGGAACCAAAATAAAAGAAGACTACCCCAAATGCTACACAGATCCCCGATCGTCCCAACTGGGCTCCACTACTGATCAACTAGAACGAAACAACACAAAGGACAAGGTCTTCATCGAGCTCCTCCTTGAGCTTGGTTGCGTCACCTGCTCAGTTCCACGGCACCTGCAAGCTGGTTTTGGAATTATCTGTGAGTCACGGGGACTCAGCAATCTCACACCCTCGCGATCAAGACTATTTAAGCTTATGGGTAAGGTAAAAGTATGAGGTGGAGCTGCAGCAAGCGACTAGCATATATGGTGGCTAACCTATTCGCAAAAGAGAGCGAGAAGAGAAGGCAAAAGCACGGTCGGACAACTATGATCAAGAAGTGATCCTAGAACAACCTACGTCAAGCATAACTCCAACACCGTGTTCACTTCCCGGACCCCGCCAAGAAGATACCATCACGGTAACACACGCGGTTGATGTATTTTAATTAAGGTCAACTTTAGGTTTTCTACAACCGGACGTTAACAAATTCCCATCTGCCCATAACCGCGGGCACGGCTTTCAAAAGTTCAAATCCCTGCAGGGGTGTCCCAACTTAGCCCATGACAAGCTCTCACGGTCAACGAAGGAATAGACCTCCTCCCGAGACACTCCGATCAGAATCGGTATCCCGGTTCTACAAGACATCCTCGACAATGGTAAAACAAGTCCAGCAAGACCGCCCGATGTGCCGACATCCTGATAGGAGCTGCACATATCTCGTTCTCAGGGCAACACCGGATGAACACTACGTACAGCTAAAACCAGCCCTTAAGTTTCCCCGAGGTGGCGCCGCAAGTGGCTCTGTTTCGGACCAACACTTAGACAAGCACTGGCCCGGGGGGGGGGGTTAAAATAAAGATGACCCTTGGGCTGGCCTAACCCAAGGGAAAAAGAGGCTAGGTGGCGAATGGTAAAACCAAGGTTGGGCCTTGCTGGAGGAGTTTTATTCAAAGCAAACTGTCAAGGGGTTCCCATTATAACCCAACCGCGTAAGGAACGCAAAATCCGGGAACATAACACCGATATGACGGAAACTAGGGCGGCAAGAGTGGAACAAAACACCAGGCATAAGGCCGAGCCTTCCACCCTTTACCAAGTATATAGATGCATTAATTAAATAAGATATAATGTGATATCCCAACAAATAAACATGTTCCAACAAGGAAAAAAATCTCCATGTTCCAACAAGGAACAAACTTCGATCTTCACCTGCAACTAACAACGCTATAAGAGGGGCTGAGCAAAGCGGTAACTTAGCCAAACAACGGTTTGCTAGGACAAGGTGGGTTAGAGGCTTGGCTCAACAATATGGGAGGCATGATAAGCAAGTGGTAGGTATCGTAGCATAGGCATAGCAAAAGAGCGAGCAACTAAGCAAGCAAAGATAGAAGTGATTTCGAGGGTATGGTCATCTTGCCTGAAATCCCACAAGGAAGAAGAACGAGTCCATGAAGAAGACAAACGGACGTAGACGAACGGGTCTTCACAACACGACGTTAACGGAACCAACCCGAAGAAGCAAACACCGGAAAAGAAGCACACAACATAGTAAACAACCAACACATGAACATGATTATGGTATGCGGGATGCGGTATGCGATGCATATGCATGATTTGCAAAGGAATGAATGAACCTGGCCTCAACATGGAAATCCAAGTGTGCCACTGGAAAGATGAGATGAAATCGCTTGAAAACGATATAAAGAACGCCGGAATTGGAGTTACGGTTTGGAAATGGCGAGCAATTCAAATATGGCACCGGTCTGCGATTTATAGCAAGTAGCCATCTAAATGCAATGAGATGAACATGCTACAGCACCCAAACATGACAACAAAATACATGGCAGGGATGCATTAAGATGCTTAACAAAAGTCTAGCTCTGAGCTACGGCCAATTCATCCATTAACAAGTTCAAACAAGCATGGCAAAAATGCATATGGTAAACAGATTTCAGACTTAGTGAAATTAACACTTGTCTGGAATTCCAGATCAGGTAGCACACTTTGGAGCAATAAAACTACTTGCTATATGACCTGAACATGGCAAAGTAAAGCATGGCATGGAGCTACTCAAAGAGCTTAACAAAAGTCCCTTAGTGACCTTGAGCCAAAAGGGATCAGAAAACACATTTGCAAGCATGTGAACATGGCAAAACGTAATCAGTTTCCAGACTTAGTGAAAACTGGAGCATGCTGAAAACAGATATCAAGTAGGCATGTATACGAGCTCGATGCACTCACTATGGAGCAAGTCATGATAATCTAAGCATACACCCATCAAGAATACACAAAATGCAAGCTAGACATGACAAGAACAATAACATAGCATGCACGGATCAACTACAACATCCTCGGCAAAATCGCTAACAAGTAGACAATCTGCCCAGATTCACGAAATAGCAAAAGTAGAGCTCGATTGACTCAAGCTAGGGTGCTCCATAATTGCAAACAAAGACATGGATGGATAGAGAACTACAAGACTAACAAAACATCCTTACTGATCATCCTCAAAAGAGGCACGGATCACTAGGAAACAACATGAACATATGGCATAATGAGATAAACAGATCAAGGACTTGGTGGAAATGCGAAGTCCCTGAAATCAGCATTACCAAGTGCCTCACTTTGCAAGCTTGTGCTATTCACCACACACATCACAAAAATACATGGGTTGCATCTCTGGAAAGATGGCAAAACCCTTAACAAAACATATGTAGAGCTCATGGGCATATCATGCACACAATAATCATGGCAAAAATGACAAATATCTAAATGGAGCAGCAGATCTGACAATTATCTCAAGTAGCACTCTTCTAACAGCATTTAGGGCATCAAGATGAACTCAAATGAAAATGATGCAATAAGATGAAATGATGTGCTCTCCGAGACGAACATTTTGATATGCTATATGCCCAAAATGGAGTTACGGGTGATGAGTTACGATGCGATAAAGATGGCATAAAAGTTAGGGTTTCGGGAGTAGAAAGTCAACCGAGGCAAACGGATCTCAGATCCATATCGGGCCGGTACTGTAGCGGCGCGGCGTTCGAGGATGGCCGGCCGGAGCTTCTACTCCGGCGAGGTGGTGAGGTCGCGGGAGAGACCGGAGAAGGTCGGATCTGGCCGGAGAAGGACGGGGGCGGCGCCGGCGGTGTCGGGCACGGTCGCCGGCGTGACTTGCGGCGCGGGCTCGCCGTAGTGGTAGGTGGCGCGGGCTCGCCGGCGATGGGTCCGCGGCGGTGCGGCGGCGCCGGTCGACGGGACAAAGGCGCGCGGGGAGGAAGAGGCGCGCTCGGGCCCGGCGCGGCTCGGGCGGGCCGGCCGTGGGCTGCGGCGGGCCACGGCGGTGGGACGCGGTGGAGGCGACGTGGCGGGCGCGGATTCGCCCGGGGCGGCGGCGCGATTTCGTCCGCCCGGGACGGACATGTCCGGCGCGACGCGGAGGAAAAAATTAGGGTTTCATCCGCGAAATTCGGGAGGGGAGCACCTATTTATAGATAGAGGGAGCTTGGAGAGTCCAAATGAGGTGCGGTTTTCGGCCACGCGATCGTGATCGACCGCTCTAGATGATGGAGAGGGTTTAGGTGGGTTTTGGGACAAAATGGGAGGGTGTTGGGCTGCAACACATACGAGGCCTTTTCGGTCCCCTCGGTTAACCGTTGGAGCATCAAACGAAGTCTAAATGGTACGAAACTTGACAGGCGGTCTACCGGTAGTAAACCAAGACCGCTTGGCAAGTCTCGGTCCAATCCGGAAATGTTTAATCCCCACACACAAAAGAAAGGTAGAAATGACCACCGGAGGAGAACGGAACGCCGGAATGCAAAACGGACAACGGGGAAAATGCTCGGATGCATGAAACGAACACGTATGCAAATGAAATGCACATGATGACATGATATGCAATGCATGACACGCAAGCAATGACAAGGCAATAACAGCGAATAACTGCACGACACCTGGCACATCGGTCTCGGGGCGTTATAGGCAGTGATGAGTTTTGTGATGAAGCAGAAAAAAATGGGACAGAAAATGATGAAGAAATCAGCCAAAACTGTCATTTTATGCCTCCTGGATGCAGCAGCAGCGCCATCGAGGCGGATCCGCGATGAAGAAATCAGCCAAAACTGTCATTTTATGCCTCCTGGATGCAGCAGCAGCGCCATCGAGGCGGATCCGCCTCGGGATCAGGGCGCATCAGCCACGGGATCCGAGCGGGACGGGACAGACGAATCTGACACGCGCCCGCGCGGATGGACCACGCGCCGCCTGCGTCCGGTCGGTTCGGCCCCGAACCGCGTCACTACACGTGGCGCGTGCCTCGGCAGGATCCGAGCGTGGAGTCCCGCACCGCATCTACGGGGGCCCACTCATCATTGCCTCATCATGAGCCGGACGCGGCGGCTGGCACAACTACGGGATCTTCTGTGCCACCATCCTCCAGCACGTCACGCTCTCTGGCGGCAGAAGATCCCACCTCGTCGCCCGCGCCTGAGGCACCCGACAGGTCGTCTTCGGGGTCTGCTGCTGTTCCAGGCGCTGGATCCTCTGTGCCTGCCTCTTCGCCATCTCGGACCAGACTTCAAAGGGGAGTAATTCAACCCAAAAACTACAAACATATAGCAAAATTTGGCTATGCTTGTAACACACATGATGCAGATACTGTTCCACGTACTGTAGCAGAAGCTTTGAATGATCCACGGTGGAAAAAGGCCATGGAAGAAGAGTGCATGGCGCTTCACAAAAATAAAACCTGGCATTTAGTCTCTGCACGTCAAGGAAAAGGTAAAAATGTGATAGATTGTAAATGGGTTTTCAGAGTAAAGAAGAAGTTTGATGGAACCATTGATCGCTACAAAGCCAGGCTAGTTACAAAAGGTTTTAAGCAAAGGTATGGCTTAGACTATGAGGACACGTTCGGTCCTGTTGTAAAGGCTGTCACTATTCGCCTTGTTTTGTCTATTGCCATGTCTAGGGGATGGAGTCTCCGTCAGCTAGATGTACAGAACGCGTTTCTCCATGGTGTTCTGGAAGAGGAAGTGTTCATGCAACAACCTCCTGGGTTTGAGGACAAAAGTAAACCCCTTCACATTTGCAAGCTTGATAAGGCCTTGTATGGATTAAAACAAGCTCCCAGAGCATGGTATTCCAGGTTGAGCTCAAAACTTCAGGCACTTGGGTTTGCTCCTTCCAAATCTGACACCTCATTATTTATTTATAATAAGTCAAATACCTCCATATTTGTACTTATATATGTTGATGATACTATAGTCACAAGTTCATCAGATGAGGCTGTCACAGGATTGTTAAAAGATTTAAATTCTGAATTTGCTCTCAAAGATCTGGGAGACCTGCATTATTTTCTTGGCATTGAAGTAAAGAGAGCAGGAGATGACCTTTATCTTACCCAAGAAAAGTATGCAACTGATCTTGTAGCCAAAGCAGGGTTGAAAGGATGCAAGCCAGCATTGTCTTGAGCCAAGAGGATAGCACCAGAAGTATGGTTGGTGCATTACAGTATTTAACTCTGACTAGGCCTGATATTTCTTTTGCTGTGAACAAAGTATGCCAGTTCCTTCATGCACCTACTACAGTACACTTGACAGCTGCAAAACGCATACTTAGATATGTTAAAAATACTTTGAGTATTGGACTAACTTTCAACAAGTCACCATCAACACTTGTCAGTGCATTCTCTGATTCTGATTGGGCAGGTTGTCTAGATGACATACGATCAACTGGTGGTTTTGCAGTGTTCTTTGGTCCAAATCTGATTTCTTGGTGTGCTAAAAAGCAAGCTACTATGTCTAGATCCAGCACAGAAGCAGAATACAAGGCACTAGCAAATGCTACTGCTGAAATTATCTGGGTTCAGTCTCTGCTCAAGGAGCTTGGCATACGCTGCAAACAAGCTCCATGCTTATGGTGTGATAACTTGGTGCTACATATCTTTATGCTAATCCAGTTTTTCATGCACGAACTAAACATATCGAAATAGACTTTCACTTTGTCAGAGAAAGGGTTGCTGCCAAGAAATTGGATGTTCGGTTTATTCATTCTCAAGATCAAGTCGCTGATGGATTTACCAAGGCCTTGCCTACAAGAAGTTTTGAGTAATTTAAGCGTAATCTCAACTTGTTCAAGTTGTGATTATGGGAGGGTGTTAAACATATTACAATAGGCCCATAGGGCGCACCGGCCGAACCTGGCCCGGCTAGATAGATAGAGTTCATCTTGTTGTAACCTCTTATCTCTCTATCTCTCTAGATCTTCCTTGTTTCTCAAGATGTAATCCCAACAACTTTTGTATGCTTATCAGGGAGATGCCCCTGCCTATATAACACGCAACCGTCGCCTCCAATGAGGTACGACGTTCTCCGCTCGTTTACAAGGTGCATATGTATGATGTCCTTAAATTCTAGCATAGATACTTATGTTATGGCATACAATTTAAGCGGAATCGTCAAACGGCGAAATTTCTCTTCGCCGAAGGGGATACATAGAGTCCCACAACTTTTGAGAAAAAGGCCATGCTATAAATAAAAAATCATATGAGAGGGATTGGTGGATTTCCTTGCGCGAGCAGGGTGAGTGGGGGAGGGGGTTGCTCGTGGACATCTGGCGGTGTTACTGATGATTTTCTAGTAATATGTGACATTATGTAGTTTAGTTTCCTGCTTGTAGGTCTCTGTAAATATTTTGTACCCGGCTTGTTTCCTAGTTTACCTTGAGGAAATGTAACATTGGTCGCCTTATTTTAAAAAGTATTGAACTGGATGCCAAACCAAGAGTAGTTTGATTATTATATTTAGCACAAAGATAATTGTTGTAAATGTTTCATATAATTTGAGAAGTACTGGTGATCTAAATGGTCTTATATTTCTTTACAGAGGACGTAATATTATCAAACAAACATCTGATTTTCTTTTGCACATAAAAGAAACGCCTGTTACCATGACCATTGCACGTGCACAATACACATATGGACATGAATGTTTATGATGGGGCTTAGATAAAAAAATGCCACTTAATACGGTATCATCCATGGTGTTGCTAGCATAACAAACGATTAGCTTTCAGAGAAATTGAAATATATGCACCTCTAAAAAATTCATGGTACGACTATTAACTTAATTAGTGAATGTTTTGCCTTTAGCTATTTGAAATTGGCACTTGCTAGTGAGAGATTAGTGGGCTGGTGGCACAATTAATGAGCTCTTATAACATTCTTCCTACTTTAGTATTTAAGCTACAAGCTTAAACACATTGAGAAGAGACCTCTAAAGAGGAGGAGACAACGGCTTTACTACTAGTTTGCCGAAAACAAATGCTAACTTGGTTCTTCAAATGATGGTAGAGGCAAACAAGTGGGTCGAATATTCTCTTTGCTAATGATGAGCAGAAGATTAATTAGGCTGTATGCATCGCTCTGATGCAGAGGCCGGGGAGATCCCCTTTTCGAAAAAAGAAGATTAATTAGGCTATAGACAGTAGCTAATTGAGAGCTTAGCATGGTTCAGTATGCAGCACGAGACTTAATCACAGGCAATTGTCAGCGATATGATATTATTAATTTTCAGTTAACGATATGCTATTAAATTAAATGTGGCTTAAAAAAGAACAACTGTTAACTACTAGAGTATATTTTTCTGTGATTGCGTGTTACGCTAAGATTTGCATGTTGAGTTAGTGTTCTTGATAAATTTAATAACTATGTCATGGCTTCTGTTTTGGTCCATCAGTTGTACTAAATGCTTTAGTTTATCTCATCTAGTTAGTTACATCAGACAAGAAGTTAATTGGATGCTAGGTGGTTAGGGTTTAGCGGTTAGCTAGTTTAATCACGTCAAAACACGACAACGATGGGCAATCATGAAACGACTTGTCCTCCCTATTCATAACCCTTCTCTCTAGGGAGTAGTACGTGCATCTTCTTGATATGCTAATATTTTTGTTATGCCAATGATGTCACCGATTCTTAATCAGTGCGATTGAGCTGCATCTTAGTGACAAAATTACTAAGCTTATCCATATGATAATTGCCATGGAGCAGGGGCACGTTTGCACACAATTAAAAATAATTAAGTTTGGTCAAGTGCTTACTAGCTAGTGAAATGATGTAGTAGTAATTCTAGCCCAATGCAATGGACCAAGAGTGCTGGCAAACACTGACGGATTCCAAGTGTGTGGTTTTATTCCAACACCAGATTTGCTTCCTGGATTGGTGACAACACTGACAGCCAAGGCCAAGCCTTTTTATTCCCGCATTAACTCAGCTGTGATCTCTCTTGTCTGAAATTAAGAATGTTCAATGTATTTAGCATGGTTTTTCTAAGTAGACTTATTCAGTTTCAGTAATCAACCGGGAGAAAGCGCGCATAGTTTGAAGTAGGTTCAATGCACTAGCAATAACAGGAGAAACACATGAGGGAGGATATCTAATTAAATCAAAATGCGCACTATCTTAAGAAATCAGAGAAATGATGACACACAGCAGGAAACTTCCTTCTCTCTTTTTGTAAACCAAGAGTCAATCAACATTAGTGGAGAAAAATCGGTACATTGCTGTTAATTAGTCATATGTCAACCTGTCATGTCATGTCATACCAAAGCAAATGTCAACTGCCTTAGCTGACAATGAGTTAGCACTTAGCAGCAAGTTATGTGCCTGGGCAAGGACAAAAGAGTAGTATGCATTTTACTACAATTTTCTCTCGCAGTGATGTTTGTTTCCTTTTCTTCTTGATGTTAACATCAAATATTCAAGCAGAGAAATATTTCATATCTTTGACCTCTAGCCGACAAAACACGTTACGCGAACTCATTCTCTCTCTCTATCCTTTTATTTTTGCTACAAATGAGGTACAACCTTTTCCAGTTAAGAATGGGTTCACAATGCGTTTAAACAACAAATTTTGAGAAATAGAGCGTATGGTTCCTATTGGTCCAGCAATGGCTTGGAGACAAGAACAGTACAAACCATCTGTCCATTGACTTGTTAGAGCTACCATTTTTTTAAGAGAACAGTACTGTACAGATTTCCAGAATAGCTTCTCTCTCTGACCATGAGAAGAACTGTACTAATCAAGTAGTGAAGTTAAATTGAAATGTAAGTACACACAAAGTACGCCGACTTCCGTTAACAACGTAGGATGCCATCATATAAGTGGATGATTCAAGTTGACTGATTGCGCTATCATTTGCAAAGTACACAGAACAATTAAAGAACAAGCCTCGTTGATATGTCCAGAGTTTTCTGAAGTGTAGTTCTACGCTCATTGATCTGTACCGAACAACAAGGACAATTAAACCGGAAATTCAGTACAAGCAAAGTATGATAAATTCCATAAGTAAGCGTATGGTACCAAACTACCAATCAGATGAGTGGACATACCTTATCGTCGCAAATTGTTTTGCAAAGCACAGAGTACAATTAATGAGCAGTTGATGGAATAATCTTTTGATCTTAAGATTCAGAAGAGATTCTGATCTACTTTGCCAATTGGGCCCTAACGCCTCATCCGGATGGGCGACACGGGTGGCGCCCTAGATCCCTCCCCTCACGGCGTCCTCTGCTATTGATCTCCTTGCCGCGGCCGTCCACCCTCTTGCAATAGGTTTTCGCTCCGCTTTATAAATTTAATTTGACCTTTACTGCTTTGATACATTGCCATACAGCGGTGAGGAAACCGCCAGGCAAACTTCGTGTGGCTGACCACGGTGGGGGGCTTGGGGAGGATCCACCGTGCCTTCTGTTGCAGTTTGATCTGGCCTTTACCGCTTTGATACATTGCCATACATAACCAATTAAGGTCAGAACTATGGTTGTGAAACTTAACGTTGACGTTTCTTTTGACCACGACTTGCTTAGGGGCACGATAGGGGTGGTTTTGAGAGATGAAAAAAGTAGGTTTATCGTGGGAGGGAACGGAAAGATTGACTATTGCGCAGATGTGTTGATGGCGGAAGCCTCAACTCTTAAATTTCGTATAACATTGACGCAAAGGGCGGGATGTAATCGCCTTATTATTAACTCGAACAATCTGGAGGTGATTGATACCATGAAGAACGGAGGACAGTCGGCGGGTGCGGCAGTGGCAATTTTCGACGATTGTTTTCATTATGTTTGTGACTTCGTTGCTACTAGATTCGAACACTGTAACAGAGAAGCAAATAAAATAGCTCATGAGCTTGCGAGTTTAGCTAGATTTTCGTTGATTTCTGATTGGTTTGAGGAGCCTGTAAATGAAATTGTAATAATCCTCACAAACGATGTACTTTTTATCTCTAATGAATAAAGTTTTCGTTTATCTCAAAAAAAGGTCAGAACTATGGTTTTCATTGTGAGAAACTCATGATCTGGCCTTTACTGCTTGAATTTGACAATAGCAGTGTTAGCGCACCGTTCCCTTTCTGAAGGTGTTGCTTTTGGAGAACCGTTCTTGCAGTCTTAGTATTGTCAAGGGTAGTCGGTGTGGCAGCTTCGCGTGAATCATTGTTGCTTTTTTTTTCCTTTTTCTCTATATTTTTAATAATTGGGCTATATGTATCTTTGATGTGTAAATATAGCTCTTGATATCATGTCGTTGCTAAGACTCGGTTTAAACAAGTTTGGTCCACTAACGGAGGCCCACGGGTGGCAACGAGGTTTGCTCACGACGCGCCATCAGTAGATGCGGGTGGAAGAAGACTTCGGCACCCCCAAAGATTTGTATGTGTTTTTCAATTTTTTGTAAGGATGCTTTTGTAAGGGTTTTTTTTAAAATACTTTTGTAAGGGTTTTGGCACCCCCAAAAATTTGGATGTGTTTGGCCAAAAAAAGGTGTGTCTTTCTTCGGCATGTAAAGAACTTAATTACATTCATATTGATCATTGTTGTTTTGTACCTGGTGCAAGATTGGCCACTACTTACAAGTTATTTGATCACTGCTATTTTGTACATAGTGCAAGATCGATTGGCCACCACTTACAAATTATGGGGCTACTGCTATTTTCTTTACATAAAAGAATTCGCCACAATCTTAAAACCACATCGAAATCCTATAATTGAACTCACATGCAATTTTAAGAATGAAGGCAGAAATTCTGTTCTCCCCCATGTTGAGGATCTGACAGCTCTTCAAGTTACAGGAAATGGCAGCAACGTAGTAGTGCCTGCAATGCAACCTCCATGGGAAGCACAAGATCACACAGGCATCAACTGGTATCTATCTATCTACTGATCTCAATAACAACCACACGAACTAAACTCCCATAATGATCCTGGCTGCTTCCAACCTCTCGCCTCAACCTCAACCCCTCAGCTCACCACCACCGCGGCCACCACTTCCCACGTCCCACAAGACGAGTGATTGTGCAATTGCCAAGCCAATGTCCTCATCACCTCCAACATAAACATATCTTCCCCGGACGATAAACAATATCGGCACACCGTCGCGGCATAATTGCGCATGAGGGTCTTGTTTATGCCGTCGATATCAAGATCAAGAATCCGGCGGCAACGCCTCAGCAGCGTCCCCACGGGACCGACGGACGGACGGTTTGACCCCGGAGATAACATTTCTTTGCTTCGAGACAGGCAACTAGGTGATGATAAGGTGATTGCTGTACATGCTTCCGTACTTTGTCAACAATAGAGGCAAGGCCAAGCCTCCCCGCAGGGCTGCACCCTACAAATAACCTGCACAGACCCACGGCAGAAGCACTCAAGTCAAGGCATTCTCTCTCTAAAGCTAGTATACTGCCCTCCCTTGCATTGAGCGGTTGAGCCTTCCCTTCCAATTCTCCCAGCTGAAATGGAAAGCTCCTACAGTTCAGCCATGCCGATGGAGACCGACATGATGTCGCAGTTCCTCGGAGGCGACCACCACTGCTTCGCCTACGAGCAGCAGGACGAGTCCATGGAGGCAATGGCGGCCATGTTCTTGCCTGCCCTCGACACCGACTCCAACTCCTCCTCTAGCTGCCTCAACTACGAGGTGTCTCCACAATGCTGGCCACAGCCTCAGCCTCAGCCAGGCCACAGTTCCAGCGTCACCAGTTTCCTTGATCCGGGCCACGGCTACGAGAGCTTTGAGTTCCCGGTTATGGACCCCTTCCCGCATGCCGAATTCCAGTCCCATTGCACCGACATCCCCTACCTCGGCGGCGGCGGCGAGGATCTGAGTCCTCTAGACAGCAACTGTGCACCAGCCGCAGGTGAAGAAGCAGCAAATGATCATATACCTGTGACTAACAAGAGGAAGTCCAGAGCTGCCACCACGGTAAGCTTTCAGAAATTTCAATGGATTGGTTACTTAATTCAGTTGCAATGTTGCTTTGATCCATACTTATCATAATTATGTACTGATGCAGGCATCAAAGAAGGCCAAAAAGGCTGGCAAAAAGGATTTCACCAGCAACGACATCGAAGGCGACGACACCTATGTCATCGATCCTCAAAGCTCCAGCAGCTGCACCTCAGAAGATGGGGGTTTGGATGGCAACACCAAGTCGAGCTCCAAGAAGACAGGCACCAGAGCCAGCCGTGGAGCAGCAACTGATCCTCAGAGCCTCTATGCAAGGGTAAGTACTCAGCACACAACATCACAAAGTGCAACAGAAAAGATGATGAAGGCTGCATGGTTGATAAATGTTTCTCAATTCTAATGGGTGTAAAATTGATATCAATTCTGCAGAAAAGGAGAGAGAGGATCAATGAAAGATTGAAAACCCTGCAGAACTTGGTTCCCAATGGAACAAAGGTAGGTTCCTGTCTGGGATGTATTGGTCTGCAAGGACCTATAGTTTGTACCTATATATCTTGGTACTATAAATTGAGGTCTAACTTGGATTAATCTGGCTTGACAGGTTGACATCAGTACAATGCTAGAGGAAGCAGTGGAGTATGTTAAGTTTATGCAGCTTCAGATTAAGGTGTGTAACATCAACATCTACATTTCCTTGTCAACTGACCAAATATTTGTCATAACCAAATGTACTAAATTTTCATCAAACATTTATGTGCAGTTGTTGAGCTCCGACGACATGTGGATGTACGCACCCCTCGCTTACAACGGGATTAACGTCAGCAGTCTTGAGATGCACATCGCTGCTCTGCAAAAATAAATACCACTCTGGAGATGTGGCGCTAGCTAACACTGAACTGCATAGGGATTAATTGATTCTGGTCCTTATATATAGTTCCAATCATTATACATGTATAATGTAACTACACTTTGTTTTACTTCATACTTTTCTTGGCATTTCCTGGGAGTTATACAAAGAAGTAATCATAATCATGTAAATGATCAAAGGTCACAATGATATGATTGGCTTCACATTTCAGATCATTCTTTTTCATGTCACAGGGTTATGATTTGTAACTATTAACTGTGTTGACATTTAAATGTATGCATGACTTCATAACAACACTGGGTAAAAAAGGAAGGGCAGAAAATATACCAGGGTCCCAGTTACCACCAAGTATTCAAACAAAACTTGGAAGTCACTCAAATCTGAGTATAAAGTTCGTTAAATTTGCACAAACTTCGTTTAAACCGGTATGACTTTCGACGGTCGGTTACCATAACCTCCAGAACACCTCCTTGAATGCCCATTCTTTCTGTGGCTCGATCTCCCTCAGTCACAGACACTTATTCATGTTACTTGATGTGTGACGACGATCCACTTACATTAACTTCTGAAATTGTTCATTCTGTCTCTGTCTAGAGATTACCTAGTTACTGCCACTAGCAACTAATTCTCCTCTTCAGTTACTACACTATTCATATTCTCTAGCGCTGTCGCAGCATACTGGACATGCCTTAGGAGCGCCCCGTATATCTTCCTCCGAACCCTCTCGCACGCATCGTTCTCCTCCTCCTCGGAAAACACGCAGTCCCTGCTGCTTCTGTCTCCCGGCCCCGGAAGCATCCGCTCCTGCCGCACGACATGGTTGAGCCAGTCGTCCACTCTCTTGAGCTGCTGCAGAAGCCCCGCGACCTGCGAATCGCACGTCGTCGTGTACCCGGCCTCGTTCTCGACGTCGTCCAGGAACTTGTCGATGTACTTGAGGAACCACCGGTTGCATTCCGACCGCAGCGCGACGGCCAGGTCCATGGCGGCACTCAGCTTGCTCCCTTGGGAAGAAGCGTCGGCGGTTTTCCTCGAGGAAGACTTGCTGTTACAGTTGCACTTTGTCTTGGAACAGCAGAGCCGTGGGGTGACAGGCTTTGATTCGGACGGCGATGCCTTTGCGGATTCAGAGGTGGCTCTTGTATGGCTGGAGAGAGGTGAGAGGTCGGCTTCGATGGCTGCTCTGACCCATGAGATGGCGGACTGTTTCCTGTCCAGCGCGGCCTTCATGGCAGCCTTGGCCGAAGCCGAGGAGGTCGAATTGGAACCACCTGACTTCGCTTGACGAAGCCTGGTCTGTGATTGAGCGACGAACATGGCATGGTCCAGTTCTTGGGAGAAGCGCAAGAACCTGTCGATGAGCTCCTTTGGGTCGTCGTCCTTGTCAGATTGCAGTTCAGAGTATGTACTGCAAAAAGAGGGATCAGACATGAAATGAGTTTGACTGCTGTTCTTTCAACATTCATATCAAGTTTGCATGAGTTTTCATTTTTGCTCACCTCAAGCATTTTATCAACTTCTCGGTGGTGGATGCCTCTAGCAATCCATCAAGCACAGCCTGCAGCGCCATGTCTCTCTGCTTCACTGCCTCCTGCCATTGTTGGAACAGAAATTGCAGGCCGTCTTATCAGCAAACAGAACTTACTTTCTTCAGATAATAACAGGAACAGAAGACAACAGAATGTACCTTGCCATGCCTCGTTAAGCTCGAGGAGAGCGAGCTCCACAGCACATTGTCCTCGCACCACCGGATCCCGCTCGTCGCACCGGTGCTCCGCGGTGTCCCCGCCGCGCTGGAGCTCTCTCTGGGCGTCTTGCTTGAGGCGTGCGCGCTCCTCTTGGAGAGCACCTTGAATGCCTTCTCGGCTTTCCTTCTCACCGACTCCAGTGGGTCATTCGTGGTGCCGCTCTGGTTTGGGCCTGATCTCCCTGGAGAAATCTACAGCGTACAAAAATGAAAAATTGACTGAATTAGAAGGTTGAGTTCTTGGGGAAAAAATTGGTCACACAAATTAGAGAAATGGCTATACACTATTGCTGCGTCTCCGGGGGCCGACGGGTCTTATACTGCCGGTGAAATCCCAGTTCCTCCTCGTGGTGGAAATCGACGACGAGACGTCCGATTCGTCATCGTCATCGTCGACGTCGCTGCTGTTGCCGTCGATGGACGCAGCGCTGACCTTCCTGACCTTCTTCAGGAAATCGGCGCCCCTCCGCTCCCCCTCGCTCCTCCTCACCGGCTTTACCGCCGCCGCGCACGCCTCGGACAGAGTCGTGAACGACCGCGACCTGTGGCCGTGGCCCATCGTGGCAGGGGAGCCGGACTGCCACGCCTTCCTCTCCGGGAGGGGCGGCGTCGGCGAGGGCCGGTGCGGACGCGAGCGCGGGCGCGGGCGCTCAGAGACGACCTCCTTATCCTTGACCTCGGCGCGGGCGGAGCAGGCGTCGGCGTCGACGTCGTCGTCCGTGGAGTCGTGCTGGATGCAGGGGTACCGCCCCGGGAGGACGCGGAAGCTGCGGAGCACGGGAGCTGGGACGGAAGGCATGAGGTGGTCGACCTCGATGACCTGGCCGATGTGGAGGCCGTTGGCGAGGATGAGATCGTCGTGGTCGGCGTGGAGGGAGACGTAGCAGGAGCGGGACGAGTCGGAGAGGCGGAGGTAGAAGCCCTGGTGGCCCGAGAATGGGTCGGCGCCGGTGAGCGCCGGCGTGATGTTGGTGACCTGGAGCAGGACGCGGCCGTTGGAGCGGGCACGGGCGCGGGAGCGCGGGGTGGGGGCGTCGTCGGTGTCGGAGGGGTCCGGCGGGCGGAGCAGGCGCTGCAGGCTGCCCGGCCGGAGCGCCGGCCGGTGCGGCGAGGGGTACGAGGCCGGCGGTGGCGCCATCTGACGGCGGGGTCGAGATGGGGGTGGGGAACGGAGAGGAGAGAGGAAGCCGGCGCGAGATGTTCGGCTGATTGATGGGTTGGGAGGAGCCGAGCAAGGTTTGTGGCGGGCGATGCGGCGGTGAGTTTGAACGGCGGTTCGGCCGAGCACGGGGCCTCAACTGCCTGGACTTGGTATTCGTTAGAGTATTGTTAACATTGGGCCCTTCTTCTATTCCCACCTTCCACAAGATGAAGCCTACATAAACTTCAAAACGCCAGGCCCAGTAGGGATGCGATTGGAATTTTCTCTACTAAAAAACTTATCAGAGAGCAACTAGTTAACGAGCACTCCTTCAAAAGACTCGCAACGATTAGCGTCACTTGACGCGCTCTCATCCATTCGCCACGTGTCGTGCTCTGTGCGCTTCCTCCGGATTTTGGTTTTTATTTTATTTTTCCCCACGTGTTTTTGGCTTTTTAAACAATTTTTTTGGGTTTTTTCGACGTTTTGGTTTTTCATCGGTCTTCGTTAGCTTTTCAATAAAAAAAATTCACAAGAAAACGCGTTTTCTTTTTTTTTCTTTCGCGAGAGTCACGGTTTTGCTTCCGCGAGAGACACGATTTTGCTTTCGCGAGAGTCACGGCCGTGCCTCTCGAAAACGGAAAAAATGCGTTTTCTGTTTTTTTTCTTTCGTGAGAGTCATAATTTTACTTCCGCGAGAGGCACGGGTATGCTTTCGCGAGAGTCAAGGCCGTGTCTCTCGAAAACGGAAAAAACATGTTTTCTGTTTTTTTTCTTTAGCGAGAGTCATGGTTTTGCTTCCGCGGGATGCACGGTTGTGCTTTCGCGAGAGTCACGACCGTGCCTCTCGGAAAGGGAAAAAACACGTTTTTTAGTTTTTTTTCGCGAGAGTCACGGTTTTGCTTCCGCAAGAGACACGGTTGTGCTTTCATGAGAGTCACGGTCGTGCCTCCTCGCAAACGAAAAAAACGCATTTTCTCTTTCTTTTTTTCCTTTCATGAGAGTCACGGTTTTGCTTTTGCGAGACACACGGTTATGATTTCGTGAGAGGCATGGGCGTGTTTCTTTCGAAAAGGGAAAAAACCTGTGCTCCCGGTTCAGTTTTTTCGTCCGGTTTTTTTCGTGAAAAAAGTTCGTCAAAACCTATCAACATAGGATCTAGTTTTGAAGATCTTGACGCGAGGAATCCAACGGTGAAAGTGATTCGAGATTTGGATGCACGGTTTGAGAGATAAAACATTTTGAATAAACGGATCTATGAAAAAGGGAAAACTCCCAGGTTGCGACAAGTGGCGTGCTGCATGTGCGCCACTTGTCGTAACCAGGGGAATTGGAGTGATCTTTGCAACGAGTACTCCTCAATTAGTGATTTTGAACTTATTACCACTCAGAAAAAATACTAAAAAACTTATAAAAACTAAAAAAACCTTAAAAAAACTTATCCCTACTCCTAATCCCTACTCTTAATGGAGCAGTTGGTAGGCTGTCATCCACGATTTTTTTGTCGCCCCCTTTTCGTCTGGTTTTTTCGTCCCCTCCCCCACCGTATTGGTTATTTTCGCGTCATCCTCTCACATAACGGAAAACAATCTAAACGGATCAAAACTTTCCATGCTGACGTAAATTACTTAGTAATGACTTTATGTGAAAGAATCAATCATGATCAATCTCTAAAGATCAAATCTAAATTAATTAACCTTACCTTAAATTGCTCAATCACATTAATTAGGAAACAAATAATTGTTGGGTAACGCATTAATTTCAAAAAAAATCCTACGTACACGCAAGATTATGGTGATGCATAGCAACGAGAGGGGAGAGTGTTGTCCATGTACCCTCATAGACCGAAGGCGGAAGCGTTATGACAACGCGGTTGATGTAGTCGTACGTCTTCACGATCGACCGATCCTAGTACCGAACGTACGACACCTCCGCGATATGCACACGTTCAGCTCGCTGACGTTCCACGAACTCACGATCCAGCGGAGTGTCGAGGGAGAGCTTCGTCAGCACGACGGCGTGATGACGGTGATGATGAAGCTACCGACGCAGGGCTTGGCCTAAGCACTACGATGATATGACCGAGGTGGATTATGGTGGAGGGGGCACCGCACACGGCTAAGAGATCAATGATCAACTTGTGTGTCTATGGGGTGCCCCCCTCCCCCGTATATAAAGTAGTGGAGGAGGAGAGGGGCCGGCCCTCTCTATGGCGCACCCTAGGGGAGTCCTACTCCCACCGGGAGTAGGATTCCCCCCTTCCATGTAGTAGGAGTATGAGAGAAGGAAGGGGAGGAGAGGAGAAAGGAAACGGGGGCCCCCCTCCCAATTCGGATTGGGCTAGGGGGGCGCGCCTCCCACCTTTTCCTTCCCTCTCCTCTTTTCCACTAAGGCCCAATAAGGCCCATATACTTCCCGGGGGGTTCCGGTAACCTCCCGGTGCTCCGGAAAATGTCTGAACTCATCCGAAACCATTCCGATGTCCAAACATAGGCTTCCAATATATCAATATTTATGTCTCGACCATTTCGAGACTCCTCGTCATGTTCGTGATCAAATCTGGGACTCCGAAATACCTTCGGTACATCAAAACACATAAACTCGTAATATCAATCGTCACCAAATGTTAAGCGCGCGGACCCTACGGGTTCGAGAACTATGTAGACATGACCGAGACATGTCTCCGGTCAATAACCAATAGCGGAACCTGGATGCTCATATTGGTTCCTACATATTCTACGAAGATCTTTATCGGTCAAACCGCATAACGATATACGTTGTTCCCTTTGTCATCGGTATGTTACTTGCCCGAGATTCGATCGTCGGTATCTCAATACCTAGTTCAATCTCGTTACCGGCAAGTATCTTTACTCATACCGTAATTCTACATCCCGTAACTAACTCATTAGCTACATTGCTTGCAAGGCTTATAGTGATGTACATTATCGAGAGGGCCCAGAGATACCTCTCCGACAATCGGAGTGAAAAATCCTAATCTTGATCTATGCCAACCCAACAAGTACCATCAGAGACACCTGTAGAGCACCTTTATAATCACCCAGTTACATTGTGACGTTTGGTAGCACACAAAGTGTTCCTCCGGTATTCGGGAGTTGCATAATCTCATAGTCAAAGGAACACGTATAAGTCATGAAGAAAGCAATAGCAATATACTAAACGATCAAGTGCTAAGCTAACGGAATGGGTGAAGTCAATCACATCATTCCCTAATGATGTGATCCCGTTAATCAAATGGCAACTCATGTCTATGGCTAGGAAACTTAACCATCTTTGATTCAACAAGCTAATCAAGTAGAGGCATACTAGTGACACTTTGTTTGTCTATGTATTCACACATGTACTAATTTTTCGGTTAATACAATTCTAGCATGAATAATAAACATTTATCATGATATATGGAAGTATAAATAACAACTTTATTATTGCCTCTAGGGCATATTTCATTCAATAATCGATTTTAATAAAAATCTGTTGGGAAACGCAGTAATTTCAAAAAAAATCCTACGCACACGCAAGATCTATCTAGGTGATGCATAGCAACGAGAGGGGAGAGTGTTGTCCACATACCCTCATAGACCGTAAGTGGAAGCGTTATGACAACGCGCTTGATGTAGTCATATGTCTTCACGATCCGACCGATCCTAGCACCAAAAGTACGGCACCTCCGCGATTTGCACACATTCAGCTCGGTGACGTCCCACGAACTCTAGATCCACCTGAGTGTCGAGGGAGAGCTTCGTCAGAACGACGGCGTGATGACGGTGATGATGAAGTTACCGACGCAGGGCTTCGCCTAAGCACTACAACGATATGACCGAGGTGGAAATCTGTGGAGGGGGCACCGCACATGGCTAAACAATCAACTTGTGTGTTCTAGGGTGCCCCCTCCCCACGTATATAAAGGAGGGATGGGGAGGCCGGCCGGCCCTCTCTAGGTGCGCCAAGGGGGGCGGAGTCCTCCTCCTAGTAGGAGTAGGACTCCCCCCTTTCCTATTCCCAATAGGGATAGAAGGAAGAGGGAGAAGGAGAAAGGAAAGGGGGGCCGGCCCCCTCACCCAATTCGGATTGGGCATGGGGTGGGGGCGCCCCTTCCTAGGCTGCCTTCTCTTCTCTCCCATTAAGGCCCATATACTCCCCGAGGGGTTCCGGTAACCCCCCGGTACTCCGGTAAATGCCCGAACTCACCCGGAACCATTCTGATGTCCAAACATAGCCTTCCAATATATCGATATTTATGTCTCGACCATTCCGAGACTCCTCGTCATGTCCGTGATCATACTCGGGACTCCAAACTACCTTCGGTACATCAAAAACCATAAACTCATAATGCCGATCGTCACCGAACGTTAAGCGTGCGGACCCTACGGGTTCGAGAACTATGTAGACATGACCGAGACTCATCTCCGGTCAATAACCAATAGCGGAACCTAGATGCTCATATTGGTTCCTACATATTCTACGAAGATCTTTATCGGTCAAACCGCATAACAACATACGTTGTTCCCTTTGTCATCTGTATGTTACTTGCCCGAGATTCGATCGTCGGTATCTCAATACTTAGTTCAATCTCGTTACCAGCAAGTCTCTTTACTCTTTCCGTAATACAACATCCCGTAACTAACTCATTAGTCACATTGTTTGCAAGGCTTATAGTGATGTGCATTACCGAGAGGGCCCAGAGATACCTCTCTGATACACGGAGTGACAAATCCTAATCTCGATCTATGCCAAATCAACAAAAACCATTGGAGACACCTGTAGAGCATCTTTATAGTCACCCAGTTACGTTGTGACATTTGATAGCACACTAAGTGTTCCTCCGGTATTCGGGAGTTGCATAATCTCATAGTCATAGGAACATGTATAAGTTATGGAGAAAGCAATAGCAGTAAACTAAACGATCAAAGTGCTAAGCTAACGGATGAGTCAAGTCAATCACATCATTTTCTAATGATGTGACCCCGTTCATCAAATTACAACTCTTTGTCCATGGCTAGGAAACTTAACCATCTTTGATTAACGAGCTAGTCAAGTAGAGGCATACTAGTGACACTCTGTTTGTCTATGTATTCACACATGTACTAAGTTTCCGGTTAATACAATTCTAGCATGAATAATAAACATTTATCATGATATAAGGAAATATAAATAACAACTTTATTATTGCCTCTAGGGCATATTTCCTTCAGTCTCCCACTTGCACTAGAGTCAATAATATAGATTACATTGTAATGATTCTAACACCCATGGAGTCTTGGTGTTGATCATGTTTTGCTCGTGAGAGAGGCTTAGTCAATGGGTCTGCAACATTTAGATCCGTATGTATCTTGCAAATCTATGTGTCTCCCTCCTTGACTTGATCACGGATGGAATTGAAGCGTCTCTTGATGTGCTTGGTTCTCTTGTGAAATTTGGATTCCTTTGCCAAGGCAATTGCACCAGTATTGTCACAAAAGATTTTCATTGGACCCGATGCACTAGGTATGACACCTAGATCGAATATGAACTCCTTCATCCAGACTCCTTCATTTGCCGCTTCCGAAGCAGCTATGTACTCTGCTTCACATGTAGATCCCGCCACGACGCTCTGCTTGGAACTGCACCAACTGACAGCTCCACCAACTGATATAAGGAAATATGCCCTAGAGGCAATAATAAAGTTGTTATTTATATTTCCTTATATCATGATAAATGTTTATTATTCATGCTAGAATTGTATTAACCGGAAACTTAGTACATGTGTGAACACATAGACAAACAGAGTGTCACTAGTTTGCCTCTACTTAACTAGCTCGTTGAATCAATGATGGTTATGTTTCCTAACCATAGACATGAGTTGTCATTTGATTAATGGGATCACATCATTAGAGAATGATGTGATTGACTTGACCCGTTCGTTAGCTTAGCACGATGATCATTTAGTTTGTTGCTATTGCTTTCTCCATAACTATACATGTTCCTATGACTATGAGATCATGCAACTCCCGAGTATCGGAGGAACACTTTGTGTGCTACCAAACATCACAACATAACTGGGTGATTATTGATGTCTACTACACAACCTTCTTCTTATAGACGTTGTTGGGCCTCCAAGTGCAGAGGTTTGTAAGACAGTAGCAAATTTCCCTCAAGTGGATGACCTAAGGTTTATCAATCCGTAGGAGCGCGTAGGATGAAGATGGTCTCTCTCAAGCAAACCTGCAACCAAATAACAAAGAGTCTCTTGTGTCCCCAACACACCCAATACAATGGTAAATTGTATAGGTGCACTAGTTCGGCGAAGAGATGGTGATACAAGTGGTATATGGATGGTAGATAAAGGTATTTGTATTCTGAAATTATAAAAACATCAAGGTAACTAATGATAAAAGTGAGCGTAAACGGTATTGCAATGATAGGAAATAAGGCCTAGGGTTCATACTTTCGCTAGTGCAAGTTCCCTCAACAATAATAGCATAATTGGATCACATAACTATCCCTCAACATGCAACAAAGAGTCACTCCAAAGTCACTAATAGCGGAGAACGAACGAAGAGATTATGGTACGGTACGAAACCACCTCAAAGTTATTCTTTCCAATCAATCTATTGGGCTATTCCTATAAGTGTCACAAACAGCCCTAGAGTTCGTACTAGAATAACACCTTAAGACACAAATCAACCAAAACCCTAATGTGACCTAGATACTCCAATGTCACCTCAAGTATCCGTGGGTATGATTATACGATATGCATCACACAATCTCAGATTCATCTATTCAACCAACACATAGAACCTCAAAAAGTGCCCCAAAGTTCCTACCGGAGAATCACGACGAAAACGTGTGCCAACCCCTATGCATAGGTTCATGGGCGGAACCCACAAGTTGATCACCAAAACATACATCAAGTGAATCACGTGATATCCCATTGTCACCACAGATACGCACGGCAAGACATACATCAAGTGTTCTCAAATCTTTAAAGACTCAATCCGATAAGATTACTTCAAAGGGGAAACTCAATTCATTACAAGAGAGAAGAGGGGGAGGAGAAACATAAGATCCAACTATAATAGCAAAGCTCGCGATACATCAAGATCGTGCCAAATCAAGAACACGAGAGAGAGAGAGAGATCAAACACATAGCTACTGGTACATACCCTCAGCCCCGAGGGAGAACTACTCCCTCCTCGTCATGGAGAGCACCGGGATGATGAAGATGGCCACCGGAGAGGGAGTGCCCCCTCCGGCAGGGTGCCGGAACGGGTCTAGATTGGTTTTCGGTGGCTACGGAGGCTTCTGGCGGCGGAACTCCTGATCTATTCTGTGTTCTAGAAGTTTTAGGGTATGAAGATATATATGGGTGCAGGAAGTACGTCGGAGGAGCTACGGGGGCCCCACGAGGCAGGGGGCGCACCCTAGGGGGGCGCCCCCCACCCTCGTGAGCACATCCCGTATCTCCTGACGTGGAGTCCAAGTCTATCCTGTGGCTTTCGTTCCAAAAATAACTTCTCCAGTTGATTTCATTCTGTTTCGACTCCGTTTGATATTCCTTTTCTTCGAAACACTGAAATAGGCATAAAACATCAAATCTGGGCTGGGCCTCCGGTTAATAGGTTAGTCCCAAAAATAATATAAAAGTGGAAAATAAAGCCCAATATTGCCCAAAACAGTAGATAATATAGCATGGAGCAATCAAAAATTATAGATACGTTGGAGATGTATCAAGCATCCCCAAGCTTAATTCATGCTCGTCCTCGAGTAGGTAAATGATAAAAAGATAATTTTTGATGTGGAATGCTAGTTGGCATAATTTCAATGTGATTCTTCTTAATTGTGGTATGAATATTCAGATCCATAAGATTCAAGACAAAAGTTCATATTGACATAGAAATAATAATACTTCAAGCACACTAACAAAGCAATCATGTCTTCTCAAAATAACATGGCCAAAGAGAGCTATCCCTACAAAATCATATAGTCTGGCTATGCTCCATCTTCACCACACAAAATATTTAAATCATGCACAACCTCGATGACAAGCCAAGCAATTGTTTCATACTTTTGATGTTCTCAAACTTTTTCAATCTTCACGCAATATATGAGCGTGAGCCATGGATATAGCACTATAGGTGGAATAGAATGGTGGTTGTGGAGAAGACAAAAAGGAAGAAGATAGTCTCACATCAACTAGGCGTATCAATGGGCTATGGAGATGCCCATCAATAGATATCAATGTGAGTGAGTAGGGATTGCCATGCAACGGATGCACTAGAGCTATAAGTATATGAAAGCTCAAAAAGGAAACTAAGTGGGTGTGCATCCAACTTGCTTGCTCATGAAGACCTAGGGTAATTTGAGGAAGCCCATCATTGGAATATACAAGCCAAGTTATGTAATGAAATTTCCCACTAGTATATGAAAGTGATAACTCAAGAGACTCTCTATATGAAGAACATGGTGCTACTTTGAAGCACAAGTGTGGAAAAAGCAATAGTAGCATTGCCCCCCCTTTTTTTGGCCTCTTTTTTTATTTGGCCTTTCTTTTTTTTATTTGGCCTTTCTCTTTTTTTATTTGGGACAATGCTCTATTAATGATAATCATCACACTTCTATTTATTTACACTCAATGATTACAACTCGATACTTAGAACAAGATATGACTCTATATGAATGCCTCTGGCGGTGTACCGGGATGTGCAATGATGCATGAGTGACATGTATGAAAGAATTATGAACGGTGGCTTTGCCACAAATATAATGTCAACTACATGATCATGCTAGGCAATATGAAAATGATGAAGCGTGTCATAATAAACGGAATGGTGGAAATTTGCATGGCAATATATCTCGGAATGGCTATGGAAATGACATAATAGGTAGGTATGGTGGCTGTTTTGAGGAAGGTATATGGTGGGTTTATGGTACCGGCGAAAGTTGCGCGGTACTAGAGAGGCTAGCAATGGTGGAAGGGTGAGAGTGCGTATAATCCATGGACTCAACATCAGTCATAAAGAACTCACATACTTATTGCAAAAATCTATTAGTTATCGAAACAAAGTACTACGCCATGCTCCTAGGGGGATAGATTGGTAGGAAAAGACCATCGCTCGTCCCCGACCGCCACTCATAAGGAGGACAATCAATAAATAAATCATGCTCCGACTTCATCACATAACGGTTCACCATACGTGCATGCTACGGGAATCACAAACTTCAACACAAGTATTTCTCAAATTCATAACCACTCAACTAGCATGACTCTAATATCACCATCTCCATATCTCAAAACAATTATCAAGTATCAAACTTCTCATAGTATTCAACACACTCATAAGAGAATTTTATTATTCTTGAATACCTAGCATATTAGGATTTTAAGCAAATTACCACGCTATTTAAGACTCTCAAAATAATCTAAGTGAAGCATGAGAGTTCATCTATTTCTTCAAAATAAAACTACCACCATGCTCTAAAAGGATATAAGTGAAGCACTAGAGCAAATGACAAACTACTCCGAAAGATATAAGTGAAGATCAATGAGTAGTCGAATAATTATGCAACTATGTGAAGACTCTCTAACATTTAATAATTTCAGATCTTGGTATTCTATTCAAACAGCAAGCAAAGCAAAATAAAATGACATTCTAAGAATAGCAAAAATCATGTGAAGAAGCAAAAACTTAGGATCAACCGATACTAACCGATAGTTGTTGAAGAAGAAAGGTGGGATGCCAACCGGGGCATACCCAAGCTTAGATGCTTGAGAATTATTGAAATATTATCTTGGGATGCCTTGGGCATCCCCAAGCTTGAGCTTTTGTGTCTCCTTAATTCCTCTCATATCATGGTCTCCCTAAATCTCAAAAAGCTTCATCCACACAAAACTCAACAAGGACTCATGAGATAGGTTAGTATAAACCATTGCCAAAACCTTATCATACTATACTGTAGCAAATCACTAAAATTATTATTCAACATTTCATACTAAATGCCTCTGCATATTTAATAGTCCTATCCTCAAATAGAATTATTAAAGAAGCAAACATATGCAAACA
This sequence comes from Triticum urartu, assembly GCF_003073215.2. Lineage (NCBI taxonomy): Eukaryota > Viridiplantae > Streptophyta > Magnoliopsida > Poales > Poaceae > Triticum > Triticum urartu. The sequence continues at coordinate 144,974,217 of NC_053023.1, forward strand.
ATGCAAACATAACAGCAATCTGCCTAAACAGGATAGTCTGTAAAGAATGCTGCAACATCCATACTTACCTAGCTCCAAAAATATTAAAGAAAATTCCCACTGTAGTAAATTTATCAGAGCTTAATATGCAAAAGGTTTCAACATTTTATCACGTTCTGAATTTTCTAGGGAATTATTGCAACAGCGGTAAACTTTCTGGTTTCAAACAGCAACATGTATACTTGTAACATAGGCATAGTAAAGGCTATCAATGCCACTTTTATTGAAATAAAATATGCAAAACATTGTTATAAATAACAGCAAGCAAATACTAACAAAATAAATTGATGCTCCAAGCAAAACACATATCATGTGGCGAATAAAAATATAGCTCCAAGTAAAGTTACCGATGAACGAAGACGAAAGAGGGGATGCCTTCCGGGGCATCCCCAAGCTTAGGCTTTTGGTTGTCCTTGAATATTACCTTGGGGTGCCTCGGGCATCCCCAAGCTTAGGCTCTTGCCACTCCTTATTCCATAGTCCATCAAATCCTTACCCAAAACTTGAAAACTTCACAACACAAAACTTAACAGAAAACTCGTAAGCTCCGTTAGTATAAGAAAATAAATCACCACTTCAAGGCACTGTAATGAACTCATTATTTATTTATATTTGTGGTAAACCTACTGTATTCCAACTTCTCTATGGTTTATAAACTATTTTACTAGCCATAGATTCATCAAAATAAGTAAACAACACATGAAAAACAGAATCTATCAAAAACAGAACAGTCTGTAGTAATCTGAATCAAACGTATACTTATGGAACTCATAAAATTCTCAAATAAATTTATGGACCTGAGGAATTTATCTATTAATCATCTGAAAAAAGAATTAACTAAATAGAACTCTCCAAATAAAAATGGCAGTAGTTCTCGTGAGCGCTAAAGTTTCTGTTTTTGACCGCATGATCAACAAGACTTTCCCAAAGTCTTCCCAAAGGTTCTACTTGGCACAAACACTAATTAAACACATAAAACCACATCTAAACAGAGGCTAGATGAATTATTTATTACTAAACAGGAACAAAAAGCAAGGAACAAAAATAAAGTTGGGTTGCCTCCCAACAAGCGCTATCGTTTAACGCCCCTAGCTAGGCATGATGATTTCAATGATGCTCACATAAAGGATAAGAATTGAAACATAACGAGAGCATATTGAAGAATATGACAAGCATATTTAAGTCTAACCCACTTCCTATGCATAGGGATTTTGTGAGCAAACAACTTGTGGGAACAAGAATCAACTTGCATAGGAAGGTAAAACAAGCATAACTTCAAAATTTTAAGCACATAGAGAGGAAACTTGATATTATTGCAATTCCTACAAGCATATATTCCTCCCTCATAATAATTTTCAGTAGCATAATGAATGAATTCAACAATATAACCAGCACCTAAAGGATTATTTTCATGATCTACAAGCATAGAAATTTTATTACTCTCCACATAAGCAAAATTCTTCTCATTCGGAATAGTGGGAGTAAACTCAAAAAAGTAACTATCCTAGGATTGAAAATTAAGATCAAGATGACAAGTTTCATGGTTATTATTGTTCTTTAAAGCATACGTGTCATCACAATAATCATCATAGATAGGAGGCATGCTTTGATCATAGTAAATTTTCTCATCAAAGCTTGGGGGACAAAAATGAAGGAAATATGCCCTAGAGGCAATAATAAAGTTATTATTTATTTCCTTATATCATGATAAATGTTTATTATTCATGCTAGAATTGTATTAACCGGAAACATAATACTTGTGTGAATACATAGACAAACAAAGTGTCACTAGTATGCCTCTACTTGACTAGCTCGTTAATCAAAGATGGTTATGTTTCCTAACCATAAACAAAAGAGTTGTTATTTGATTAACGGGATCACATCATTAGGAGAATGATGTGATTGACATGACCCATTCCATTAGCTTAGCACCCGATCGTTTAGTATGTTGCTATTGCTTTCTTCATGACTTATACATGTTCCTATGACTATGAGATTATGCAACTCCTGTTTGCCGGAGGAACACTTTGTGTGCTACCAAACGTCACAATGTAACTGGGTGATTATAAAGGAGCTCTACAGGTGTCTCCAAAGGTACATGTTGGGTTGGCGTATTTCGAGATTAGGATTTGTCACTCCGATTGTCGGAGAGGTATCTCTAGGCCCTCTTGGTAATGCACATCACATAAGCCTTGCAAGCATTGCAACTAATGAGTTAGTTGTGAGATGATGTATTACGGAACGAGTAAAGAGACTTGCCGGTAACGAGATTGAACTAGGTATTAAGATACCGACGATTGAATCTCGGGCAAGTAACATACCGATGACAAAGGGAACAACGTATGTTGTTATGCGGTCTGACCGATAAAGATCTTCGTAGAATATGTAGGAGCCAATATGGGCATCCAGGTCCCGCTATTGGTTATTAACCAGAGACGTGTCTCGGTCATGTCTACATTGTTCTCGAACCCGTAGGGTCCGCACGCTTAAGGTTTCGATGACAGTTATATTATGAGTTTATGAGTTTTGATGTACCGAAGGAGTTCGGAGTCCCGGATGTGATCACGGACATGACGAGGAGTCTCGAAATGGTCGAGACATAAAGATTGATATATTGGAAGCCTATGTTTGGATATCGGAAGTGTTCCGGGTGAAATCGGGATTTTACCGGAGTACCGGGAGGTTACCGGAACCCCCCGGGAGCTAAATGGGCCATGATGGGCCTTAGTGGAAAAGAGAAGAGGCAGCCCTACATGGGCCGCGCGCCCCTCCCCTCCCTTGGTCTGAATTGGACAAGGAGAGGGGGCCGGCCCCTCTCTCTCTTTTCCCCCCTCCACAAGTCCTATTCCAACTAGGATTGGAGGGGGGGGGAATCCTACTCCCAGAGGGAGTAGGACTCTCCTGGCGCGGCCTATGTGGCCAGCCAGCCTCCCCCCTTTGGTCCTTTATATACTGAGGCAGAGGCACCCTAGAGACACACAAGTTGATCCACGTGATCTTTTCCTTAGCCGTGTGCGGCGCCCCCAGCCACCATAGTCCTCGATAATACTGTAGCGGAGTTTAGGCGAAGCCCTGCTGCTGTAGTGCATCAAGATCGTCACCATGCCGTCGTGCTGACGGAACTCTTCCCCGACACTTTGCTGGATCGGAGTCCGGGGATCGTCATCGAGCTGAGCGTGTGCTAGAACTCGGAGGTGCCGTAGTTTCGGTGCTTGATCGGTCGGATCGTGAAGACGTACGACTACTTCAACCAAACGCTTCCGTTGTCGATCTACTAGGTATGTAGATCACACTCCCCCCTCGTTGCTATGCATCACATGATCTTGCGTGTGCGTAGGAATTTTTTTGAAATTACTACGTTCCCCAACAGTGGCATCCGAGCCTAGGTTTTATATGTTGATGTTATATGCACGAGTAGAACACAAGTGAGTTGTGGGCGATATAAGTCATACTGCCTACCAGCATGTCATACTTTGGTTCGGCGGTATTGTTGGATGAAGCGGCCCAGACCGACATTACGCGTACGCTTACGCGAGACCAGTTCTCGCGACGTGCTTTGCACAGAGGTGGCTTGTGGGTGACAGTTTCTCCAACTTTAGTTGAACCAAGTGTGGCTACGCCCGGTCCTTGTGAAGGTTAAAACGGAGTCAAATTGACAACTATCGTTGTGGTTTTGATGCGTAGGTGAGATTGGTTCTTACTTAAGCCCGTAGCAGCCACGTAAAACATGCAACAACAAAGTAGAGGACGTCTAACTTGTTTTTGCAGGGCATGTTGTGATGTGATATGGTCAAGACATGATGCTGAATTTTATTGTATGAGATGATCATGTTTTGTAACCGAGTTATCGGGAACCGGCAGGAGCCATATGGTTGTCGCTTTATTGTATGCAATGCAATCGCGATGTAATGCTTTACTTTATCACTAAACGGTAGCGATAGTCGTGGAAGCACAAGCTTGGCGAGACGACAATGATGCTACGATGGAGATCAAGGTGTCACGCCGGTGACGATGGTGATCACGACGGTGCTTCGGAGATGGAGATCACAAGCACAAGATGATGATGGCCATATCATATCACTTATATTGATTGCATGTGATGTTTATATTTTATGCATCTTATCTTGCTTTGATTGACGGTAGCATTATAAGATGATCTCTCACTAAATTATCAAGAAGTGTTCTCCCTGAGTATGCACCGTTGCGAAAGTTCTTCGTGCTGAGACACCACGTGATGATCGGGTGTGATAGGCTCTACGTTCAAATACAACGGGTGCAAAACAGTTGCACACGCGGAATACTCAGGTTATACTTGACGAGCCAAGCATATACAGATATGGCCTCGGAACACGGAGACCGAAAGGTCGAGCGTGAATCATATAGTAGATATGATCAACATAGTGATGTTCACCAATGAAACTACTCCATCTCACGTGATGATCGGACATGGTTTAGTTGATTTGGATCACGTGATCACTTAGAGGATTAGAGGGATGTCTATCTAAGTGGGAGTTCTTAAGTAATATGATTAAATTGAACTTAAATTTATCATGAACTTAGTCCTGGTAGTATTTTGCAAATCATGTTGTAGATCAATAGCTCGCGTTGTTGCTTCCCTGTGTTTATTTTGATATGTTCCTAGAGAAAATTGTGTTGAAAGATGTTAGTAGCAATGATGTGGATTGGATCCGTGATCTGAGGTTTATCCTCATTGCTGCACAGAAGAATTATGTCCTTGATGCACCGCTAGGTGATGGGCCTATTGCAGGAGCAGATGCAGACGTTATGAACGTTTGGCTAGTTCAATATGATGACTACTTGATAGTTTAGTGCACCATGCTTAATGGCTTAGAATCGGGACTTCAAAGACGTTTTGAACGTCATGGAGCATATGAGATGTTCCAGGAGTTGAAGTTAATATTTCAAGCAAATACCCGAGTTGAGAGATATGAAGTCTCCAACAAGTTCTATAGCTAAAAGATGGAGGAGAATCGCTCAACTAGTGAGCATGTGCTCAGATTGTCTGAGTACTACAATCGCTTGAATCAAGTGGGAGTTAATCTTCCAGATAAGATAGTGATTGCAGAATTCTCTAGTCACCATCACCAAGTTAGTAGAACTTCATGATGAACTATGATATGCAAGGGATAACGGAAACGATTCCCAAGCTCTTCGTAATGCGGAAATTGACGAAGGTAGAAATCGAGAAAAACATCAAGTGTTGATGGTAGACAAGACCACTAGTTTCAAGAAAAGGGCAGAGGGAAGAAGGGGAACTTCAAGAAGAACAGCAAGCAAGTTGCTGCTCAAGTGAAGAAACCCAAGTCTGATCCTAAGCCTGAGACTAAGTGCTTCTACTGCAAAGGGACTGGTCACTGGAAGCGGAACTACCCCAAGTGATTGGCAGATAAGAAGGATGGCAAAGTGAACATAAGTATATTTGATATACATGTTATTGATGTGTACTTTACTAGTGTTTATAGCAACCCCTCAGTATTTGATACTAGTTCAGTTGCTAAGATTAGTAACTCGAAACGGGAGTCGCAGAATAAACAGAGACTAGTTAAGGGTGAAGTGACAATGTGTGTTGGAAGTGGTTCCAAGATTGATATGATCATCACCGCACACTCCCTATACTTTCGGGATTAGTGTTGAACCTAAATAAGTGTTATTTGGTGTTTGCGTTAAGCATGAATATGATTTCATCATGTTTATTGTAATACGGTTATTCATTTAAGTAAGAGAATAAATTGTTGTTCTGTTTACATGAATAAAACCTTATATGGTTACACACCCAATGAAAATAGTTCGTTGGATCTCGATCGTAGTGATACACATAATCATAATATTGAAACCAAAAGATGCAAAGTTAATAATGATAGTGCAACTTATTTGTAGCACTGCCGTTTAGGTCATATTGGTGTAAAGCGCATGAAGAAACTCCATGCTGATGGGATTTTGGAATCACTTGATTATGAATCACTTGATGCTTGCGAACCATGCCTCATGGGCAAGATGACTAAGACGCCGTTCTCCGGAGCGAGCAACTGACTTATTGGAAATAATACATACTGATGTATGTGGTCCGATGAGTGTTAAGGCTCACGGCAAGTATCGTTATTTTCTGAACTTCACAGATGATTTGAGCAGATATGGGTATATCTACTTGATGAAACATAAGTCTGAAACATTTGAAAAGTTCAAAGAATTTCAGAGTGAAGTGGAAAATTATCGTGACAAGAAAATAAAGTTTCTACGATCTGATCGCGGAGACAAATATTTGAGTTACGAGTTTGGTCTTCAATTAAAACAATGTGGAATAGTTTCACAAACTCATGCCATATGGAACACCATAGCATAATGGTGTGTCCGAACGTCATAACCGTACTTTATTGGATATAGTGCAATCTATGATGTCTCTTACCGATCTACCACTATCGTTTTGGGGTTATGCATTAGAGACAGCTGCATTCACGTTAAATAGGGCACCATCTAAATCCGTTGAGACGACACCGTGTGAACTATGGTTTGGCAAGAAACCTAAGCTGTCGTTTCTTAAAGTTTGGGACTGCGATGCTTATGTGAAAAAGTTTCAACATGATAAGCTCGAACCCAAATCGGAGAAGTAAATCTTCATAGGATATTCAAAGGAAACTATTGGATACACCTTCTATCACAGATCCGAAGGCAAGACTTTTGTTGCTAAATTCGGAAACTTTCTGGAGAAGGAGTTTCTCTCGAAAGAAGTGAGTGGGAGGAAAGTAGAACTTGACGAGGTAACTGTACCTGCTCCCTTATTGGAAAGTAGTACATCACAGAAACCTGTTTCTGCGACACCTACACCGATTAGTGAGGAAGCTAATGATAAAGATCATGAAACTTCAGAACAAGATACTACTGAACCTCGTAGATCAACCAGAGTAAGATCCGCGCCAGAGTGGTACGGTAATCCTGTTCTGGAAGTCATGCTACTAGATCATGATGAACCTACGAACTATGAAGAAGCGATGGTGAGCCCAGATTCCGCAAAGTGGCTTGAAGCCATGAAATCTGAGATGGGATCCATGTATGAGAACAAAGTATGGACTTTGGTTGACTTGCCCGATGATCAGCAAGCAATTGAGAATAAATGGATCTTCAAGAAGAAGACTGACGCTGACGGTAATATTACTGTCTACAAAGCTAGAATTGTCGCAAAAGGTTTTCGACAAGTTCAAGGTGTTGACTACGATGAGATTTTCTCACTCGTATCTATGCTTAAGTCTGTCCGAATCATGTTAGCAATTGCCACATTTTATGAAATCTGGTAAATGGATAAACAAAACTACATTCCTTAATGGATTTACTAAATAAGAGTTGTATACGATGCAACTAGAAGGTTTTGTCGATCCTAAAGGTGTTAACTAAATATGCAAGCTCCAGCGATCCATCTATGGACTGGTGCAAGAATCTCGGAGTTGGAATATACGCTTTGATAAGTTGATCAAAGCATATAGTTTTATACAGACTTGCGGTGAAGCCTGTATTTACAAGAAAGTGAGTGGGAGCACTACAACATTTCTGATAAGTATATGTGAATGACATATTGTTGATCGGAAATAATGTAGAATTATTCTGTAAAGCATAAAGGAGTGTTTGAAAGGAGTTTTTCAAAGAAAGACTTCGGTAAAGCTGCTTACATATTGAGCATCAAGATCTATAGAGATAGATCAAGACGCTTGATAAGTTTTTCAATGAGTACATACCTTGACAAGATTTTGAAGTAGTTCAAAATGGAACAGTCAAAGAAAGAGTTCTTGCCTGTGTTGCAAGGTGTGAAATTGAGTAAGACTCAAAGCCCGACCACGGCAGAAGATAGAAATAGAATGAAAGTCATTCCCTATGCCTCAGCCATAGGTTCTATAAAGTATGCCATGCTGTGTACCAGATCTATTGTATACCCTACACTGTGTTAAGCAAGGGTGTACAATAGTGATCTAAGAGTAGATCACTGGACAGCGGTCAAAATTATCCCTAGTGGAATAAGGAAATATTTCTCAATTATGGAGGTGACAAAAAGGTTCGTCGTAAAAAGTTACGTCGATGCAAGTTTTGACACAGATCTGGATGACTCTAAGTCTCGATCTAGATACATATTGAAAGTGGGAGCAATAAGCTAGAGTAGCTCCGTGCAGAGCATTGTTGACATAGAAATTCGCAAAATACTTACGGATCTGAATGTGGCAGACCCGTTGACTAAAATTATCTCACAAGCAAAACATGATCACACCTTAGTACTCTTTGGGTGTTAATCACATAGCGATGTGAACTAGATTACTGACTCTAGTAAACCCTTTTGGGTGTTGATCACATATCGATGTGAACTATGGGTGTTAATCACATGGTGATGTAAACTATTGTTGTTAAATCACATGGCGATGTGAACTAGATTATTGACTCTAGTGCAAGTGGGAGACTGTGAAGGAAATATGCCCTAGAGGCAATAATAAGTTATTATTTATTTCCTTATATCATGATAAATGTTTATTATTCATGCTAGAATTGTATTAACCGGAAACATAATACATGTGTGAATACATAGACAAACTAAACGTCACTAGTATGCCTCTACTTGACTAGCTCATTAATCAAAGATGGTTATGTTTCCTAACCATAAACAAAAGAGTTGTTATTTGATTAACGGGATCACATCATTAGAGAATGATGTGATTGACATGACCCCATTCCATTAGCTTAGCACCCGATCGTTTAGTATGTTGCTATTGCTTTCTTCATGACTTATACATGTTCCTATGACTATGAGATTATGCAACTCCTGTTTGCCGGAGGAACACTTTGTGTGCTACCAAACGTCACAATGTAACTGGGTGATTATAAAGGAGCTCTACAGGTGTCTCCAAAGGTACATGTTGGGTTGGCGTATTTCGAGATTAGGATTTGTCACTCCGATTGTCGGAGAGGTATCTCTAGGCCCTCTTGGTAATGCACATCACATAAGCCTTGCAAGCATTGCAACTAATGAGTTAGTTGTGAGATGATGTATTACGGAACGAGTAAAGAGACTTGCCGGTAACGAGATTGAACTAGGTATTAAGATACCGACGATCAAATCTCGGGCAAGTAACATACCGATGACAAAGGGAACAATGTATGTTGTTATGCGGTCTGACCGATAAAGATCTTCGTAGAATATGTAGGAGCCAATATAGGCATCTAGGTCCCGCTATTGGTTATTGACCAGAGACGTGTCTCGGTCATGTCTACATTGTTCTCGAACCCGTAGGGTCCGCACGCTTAAGGTTTCGATGACAGTTATATTATGAGTTTATGAGTTTTGATGTACCGAAGGAGTTCGGAGTCCCGGATGTGATCACGGACATGACGAGGAGTCTCGAAATGGTCGAGACATAAAGATTGATATATTGGAAGCCTATGTTTGGATATCGGAAGTGTTCCGGGTGAAATCGGGATTTTACCGGAGTACCGGGAGGTTACCGGAACCCCCCGGGAGCTAAATGGGCCATGATGGGCCTTAGTGGAAAAGAGAAGAGGCAGCCCTACATGGGCCACGCGCCCCTCCCCTCCCTTGGTCCGATTGGACAAGGAGAGGGGGCCGGCCCCTCTCTCTCTTTCCCCCCCTCCACAAGTCCTATTCCAACTAGGATTGGGGGGGGGGGGGAATCCTACTCCCAGAGGGAGTAGGACTCTCCTGGCGTGCCCTATGTGGCCGGCCAGCCTCCCCCCTTTGGTCCTTTATATATTGAGGCAGAGGCACCCTAGAGACACACAAGTTGATCCACGTGATCTTTTCCTTAGCCGTGTGCGGCGCCCCCAGCCACCATAGTCCTCGATAATACTGTAGCGGAGTTTAGGCGAAGCCCTGCTGTTGTAGTGCATCAAGATCGTCACCACGCCATCGTGCTGACGGAACTCTTCCCTGACACTTTGCTGGATCGGAGTCCGGGGATCGTCATCGAGCTGAGCGTGTGCTAGAACTCAGAGGTGCCATAGTTTCGGTGCTTGATCGGTCGGATCGTGAAGACGTACGACTACTTCAACCAAACGCTTCCGTTGTCGATCTACTAGGTATGTAGATCACACTCCCCCCTCGTTGCTATGCATCACATGATCTTGCGTGTGTGTAGGAAATTTTTTGAAATTACTATGTTCCCCAACAAAAAAAATATCATCTTCATTAAACATAGCATCCCCAAGCTTGGGCCTTTTCATATTATGAGCATAATCATTCTCATCATTAATAGTATGGATAGCACCAATAGTATAACAATTATCGTATTCTTCCAAGCAAGTGCCAAAAAGATTTTCAAGATCATAAGAAGTATCATTATCTTCCACGATTATATTTTCAAGAGGCACAATAGTAATAGGAGCAGCACTATTTGGGGGAGATATCTTTTTACCTCTCTTCCTTTTTCTTTTCTTCTTCTTCACCACATCATGTGTGGGTTCAATCCTCTTTTTGGAGCTCCTTATTAATGAGATTGGTTGAATAGGAGGCTCCTCCTCGTTACCTGATTCATCATAAGAAATAATAGGAGGGTATTGGGAAGCCTCTTCCCTTCCGTTAGCATTCTCTTCATCTTCTATTTGTTTTCGTTTCTTTATGTAATTGGCAATATAAGGATTTTCAATGCAATTCATCGCACAATACATATAAATCTTATCTAGATCAAAATCAAGAAATTTATCAAGATTAAACTTTGGAATACCCTCAGTTATACATTTCATTTCTTCATAACCCAAAAGAAGGCTAAGCTCTTTATGATGCTCAAGGGTAATAAAATTATCACAATGTTTGGACACGACTTGATCATGAAACAAATAGCATTGGAGCTTTAAATGACCATGTTCATTGCAAAGTTCATAAGGGGCACGAAAAATATTGAATCTTTCAGCACATTCATCTAGCTCTTCTTACAACAATTTAGTTTCTAAGTACTTATGCCTCTTGCAATATCTATCTTCCCTATTTGGTGTGTACCTGCAAACCCAGTCTACTCCACAAAAATTGACATGTTTATAGGAGGCATTTTCATCATAACTAGTGCAATCATCATTAATACCACGGATATTCAAGGAGTTCATACTAACAACATTGCAATCATGCTCATCATTCAAATATTTAGTGCCAAACATTTTATAGATTTCTTCTTCTAGCACTTGAGCACAATTATCCTTTCCATCATACTCACAAAAGATATTAAAAAGGTGAAGCGTATGAGACAAACTTAATTCCATTTTTTGTAATTTTCTTTTATAGACTAAACTAGTGATAAAACAAGAAACTAAAAGACTCGGTTGCAAGATCAAAAGATATACCTTCAAGCGCTTGCTACGTCTTGAGCTTGCGTTGGTTTTCCCCAAAAAGGAAGGGATGATGCAACAGAGTAGAGTAAGTATTTCCCTCAGTTTTTGAGAACCAAGGTATCAATCCAGTAGGAGCCCACGCTCAAGTCCCTCGTACCTGCACAAAGCGATAGCTACTCGCAACCAACGCGATTAGGGGTTGTCAATCCCTTCACGATCACTTACGAGAGTGAGATCTGATAGATATAATATTTTTGGTATTTTTGGTATAAAGATGCAAAGTAAAAAGTAAAAGCAAAATAAAAAGAAACGCAAGATTAAAGTGATGGAGATTGATATGATGAGAATAGACCCAGGGGCCATAGGTTTCACTAGAGGCTTCTCTCAAGAGCATAAGTATTCTACGGTGGGTGAACAAATTACTGTTGAGCAATTGACAAAATTGAGCATAGTTATGAGAATATCTAGGCATGATCATGTATATAGGCATCACGTCCGTGACAAGTAGATTGAAACGATTCTGCATCTACTACTATTACTCCACTCATCGACCGCTATCCAGCATGCATCTAGAGTATTAAGTTAAAAACAGAGTAACGCCTTAAGAAAGATGACATGATGTAGAGGGATAAACTCATGCAATATGATGAAAACCCCATCTTGTTATCCTCGATGGCAACAATACAATACGTGCCTTGCTGCCCCTACTGTCACTGGGAAAGGACACCGCAAGATTGAACCCAAAGCTAAGAACTTATCCCATTGCAAGAAAGATCAATCTAGTAGGCCAAACCAAACTGATAATTCGAAGAGACTTGCAAAGATAACCAATCATACATAAAAGAATTCAGAGAAGATTCAAATATTATTCATAGATAGACTTGATCATAAACCCACAATTCATCGGTCTCAACAAACACACTGCAAAAAGAAGATTACATCGAATAGATCTCCACAAGAGAGGGGGAGAACTTTGTATTGAGATTCAAAGAGAGAGAAGAAGCCATCTAGATACTAACTATGGACCCGAAGGTCTGAGGTAAACTACTCACACTTCATCAAAGGGGCTAGGATGATGTAGAAGCCCTCCGTGATGACGGCCCTCTTCCGGCGGAGCTCCGGAACAGGCCCCAAGATGGGATCTCGTGGATACAGAAAGTTGCAGCGGTGGAATTAGGTTTTTGGCTCCTGTTCTGATCGTTTGGGGGTACGTGTGTATATATAGGAGGAAGAAGTACGCCGGAGGAGCAACGAGGGGCCCACGAGGCAGGGGCGCGCCCTAGGGGGGCGCCTCCCACCCTTGTGACCGCCTCTTTTGTTCCTTGGAGCAGGGTCCAAGTCTCCTGGATCACGTTCGGTGAGAAAATCACGTTCCCGAAGATTTTATTCCGTTTGGACTCCATTTGATATTCCGTTTATCCGAAACACTGAAATAGGCAAAAAACAACAATTCTGGGCTGGGCCTCTGGTTAATAGGTTAGTCCCAAAAATAATATAAAAGTGGAAAATAAAGCCCAATATAGTCCAAAACAGTAGATAATATAGCATGGAGCAATCAAAAATTATAGATACGTTGGAGACGTATCAAGCATCCCCAAGCTTAATTCCTGCTCGTCCTCGAGTAGGTAAATGATAAAAAGAGAATTTTTGATGCGGAGTGCTACTTGGCATAATTTCAATGCAAATCTTCTTAATTGTGGTATGAATATTCAGATTAGAAAGATTCAAGACAAAAGTTTATATTGACATAAAAATAATAATACTTCAAGCATACTAACAAAGCAATTATGTCTTCTCAAAATAACATGGCCAAAGAAAGTTATCCCTACAAAATCATATAGTCTGGCTATGCTCCATCTTCACCACACAAAATATTTAAATCATGCACAACCCCGATGACAAGCCAAGCAATTGTTTCATACTCTAACTTTTTCAAAACTTTTTCAATCTTCACGCAATACATGAGCGTGAGCCATGGATATAGCACTATAGGTGGAATAGAATGGTGGTTGTGGAGAAGACAAAAAGGAGGGGAAGATAGTCTCACATCAACTAGGCCTATCAACGAGCTATGGAGATGCCCATCAATAGATATCAATGTGAGTGAGTAGGGATTTCCATGCAACGGATGCACTAGAGCTATAAATGTATGAAAGCTCAACAAAAGAAACTAGTGGGTGTGCATCCAACTTGCTTGCTCACGAAGACCTAGGGCAATTTGAGGAAGCCCATTATTGGAATATACAAGCCAAGTTATATAATGAAAAATTCCCACTAGTATATGAAAGTGACAACATATGAGACTCTCTATATGAAGAACATGGTGCTACTTTGAAGCACAGTATATGAGACTCGCTATATCATGGTGCTACTTTGAAGCACAAGTGTGGAAAAAGGATAGTAGCATTGCCCCTTTTTATTTATTTTCTTTTTTTTGGGCCTTCTTTTTTTTCTTTGGCCTTTCTCTCTTTTTTTTATTTGGGACAATGCTCTATTGAATGATGATCATCACACATTTATTTATTTACAACTCAATGATTACAACTCGATTCTAAAACAAAGTATGACTCTATATGGATGCCTCCGGCGGTGTACCGGGATATGCAATGAATCAAGAGTGACAAGTATGAAAAAATTATGAATGGTGGCCTTGCCACAAATACTATGTCAACTACATGATCATGCTAAGAAATATGACAATGATGAATGTGTCATGATGAACTAGATGGTGGAAAGTTGCATGGCAATATATCTCGGAATGGCTATGGAAATGCCATAATAGGTAGGTATGGTGGCTGTTTTGAGGAAGGTATATGGTAGGTGTATGATACCGGCGAAAGGTGCGCGGTATTAGAGAGGCTAGCAAAGGTGGAAGGGTGAGAGTGCGTATAATCCATGGACTCAACATTAGTCATAAAGAACTCATATACTTATTGCAAAAATCTAGAAGTTATCAAAGAAAAGTATTACGCGCATGCTCCTAGGGGGATAGATTGGTAGGAAAAGACCATCGCTCGTCCCCGACCGCCACTCATAAGGAAGACAATCAACAAATAAATCATGCTCCGACTTCGTTACATAACAGTTCACCATATGTGCATGCTATGGGAATCACAAACCTTAACACAAGTATTCTTTAAATTCACAACTACTCAACTAGCATGACTTTAATATTATCACCTCCACATCTCAAAACAATTATCATGCTTCAATCTTTTCTTAGTATTCAACACACTCAAAAGAAAGTTTCACAAATCTTGAATACCAAGCATATTATTATTAAGAAAATTACCATGCTATTAAGAGACTCTCAAAATAATTTAAGTGAAGCATGAGAGATCAATAGTTTCTTTAAAACAAATCCACCACCGTGCTCTAAAAGATCTAAGTGAAGCACATAGAGCAAAATTATAACACTCAAAAGATATAAGTGAAGCACATAGAGCAAATCTACTACGCTCAAAAGATATAAGTGAAGCACATAGAGCAAAATTATCTAGCTCAAAAGATATAAGTGAAGCACATAGAGCAAAATTACTACGCTCAAAAGATATAAGTGAAGCACATAGAGCAAAATTATCTAGCTCAAAAGATATAAGTGAAGCACATAGAGTATTCTATCAAATTTTAATTCATGTATGGCTCTCTCAAAAGGTGTGTAAAGTAAGGATGATTGTGGTATACTAAGACACAAAGACACAAATTATAAAAGACGCTCCAAGCAAAACACATATCATGTTGGTGAATAAAAATATAGCTCCAAGTAAATTACCGATGGAAGTGGACGAAAGAGGGGATGCCTTCCGGGGCATCCCCAAGCTTTGACTTTTTGGTGTCCTTGGATTATCTTGGGGGTGCCATGGGCATCCCCAAGCTTATGCTCTTTCCACTCCTTGTTCCATGATCCATCAAAAGAATTCACGCAAAACTTGAAAACTTCACAACACAAAACTCAAAATAGAAAACTCGTGAGCTCCGTTAGCGAAAGAAAACAAAAGACCACTTCAAGATACTGTAATGAACTCATTATTTATTTATATTGGTGTTAAACCTACTGTATTCCAACTTCTCTATGGATTATAAACTATTTTACTAGCCATAGATTCATCAAAATAAGCAAACAACACACGAAAAACAGAATCTGTCAAAAACAGAATAGTCTGTAGTAATCTGTAGCTAGCGCAAGATCTGGAACCCCAAAAATTCTAAAATAAATTGATGGACGTGAGGAATTTATCTATTAATCATCTTCAAAAATAATTAACTAAATAGAAGTCTTGAAATAAAAATGACAGCAGTTCTCGTGAGCCCTAAAGCTTCTGTTTTTTACAGCAAGTTCAACAAGACTTTCCCCAAGTCTTCCCAACGGTTCTTCTTGGCACAAACACTAATTAAACACAAAAAACACAACCAAAACAGAGGCTATTACTAAGCAGGAGCAAAAAGCAAGGAATAAAAATAAAATTGGGTTGCCTCCCAACAGCGCTATCGTTTAACGCCCCTAGCTAGGCATAAAAGCGAGGATAGATCTAGGTATTGTCATCTTTGGTAGGCAATCCATAAGTGGCTCTCATGATATTTTCATATGGTAATCTTATTTTATTTCTTGGAAAGTGTTCCATGCCCTTTTTTAATGGAAATTGAAATCTAATATTCCCTTCCTTCATATCAATAATCACACCAACCGTTCTAAGCAAAGGTCTACCAAGAATAATAGGACAAGAAGGATTGCAATCTATATCAAGAACAATGAAATCTACGGGAACATAATTCCTATTTGCAACAATAAGAACATCATTAATCCTTCCCATATGTTTCTTAATAGTGGAATCCGCAAGATGCAAGTTTAGAGAGCAATCATCAAAATTACGGAAATCTAGTAAATCACACAAAGTTTTGGGAATAGTAGAGACACTAGCACCCAAATCACACAAAGCATAAAACTCATGATCTTTAATTTTAATTTTAATAGTTGGTTCCCACTCATCATAGAGTTTTCTAGGGATAGAAACTTTCAACTCAAGTTTTTCTTCATAAGATTGCATCAAGGCATCAACAATATGTTCGGTGAAGGCTTTATTTTGACTATAAGCATGTGGAGAATTTAGCACGGATTGCAACAAGGAAATACAATCAATTAAAGAGCAACTTTCATAATTAAATTCCTTGAAATCCAATATAGTGGGTTTAGCAACATATAGATTTTGTTTTCTTTCAATCCCACTTTCATCAATTTCATCATTAAGATCTAAATACTCTGAATTTTTAGAACGCCTTCTAGGTAAAGGAAAATTGAGGGAGTCCTGGATTAGGGGGTCTCCGGACAGCCGGACTATCTCCATTGGCCGGACTGTTAGACTATGAAGATACAAGATTGAAGACTTCGTCTCGTGTCCGGGTGGGACTCTACTTGGCGTGGAAGGCAAGCTAGGCAATACGGATATGGATACCTCCTCCTTTGTAACCGACCTTGTGTAACCCTAACCCTCTCCGGTGTCTATATAAACCGAAGGGTTTTAGTCCGTAGGACAACAATCACAACATACAATCATACCATAGGCTAGCTTCTAGGGTTTAGCCTCTCTGATCTCATGGTAGATCTACTCTTGTACTACCCATATCATCAATATTAATCAAGCAGGACTTAGGATTTTACCTCCATCAAGAGGGCCCGAACCTGGGTAAAACATCGTGTCCCCTGCCTCCTGTTACCATCCGGCCTAGACGCACAGTTCGGGACCCCCTACCCGAGATCCGCCAGTTTTGACACCGACATTGGTGCTTTCATTGAGAGTTCCTCTGTGTCGTCGCCGTTAGGCTTGATGGCTCCTACTATCATCGATAGCAATGCGGTCCAGGGTGAGACTTCTCTCCCCGGACAGATCTTCATATTCGGCGGCTTTGCACTGCGGGCTAATTCGCTTGGCCATCTGGAGCAGATTGAAAGCTACGCCCCTGGCCATCAGGTCAGATTTGGAAGTTTGAACTACACGGCCGACATCCGCGGAGACTTGATCTTCGACGGATTCGAGCCACAGCCGGGCGCGCCGCACTGTCGCGATGGGTATGACCTAGCTCTGCCGCCGAACAGTACCCCACAGGCTGCGCCCGCATCAGCTCCGACCCTTAGCTCGGAGCCAACTGCGCCAGTCGAGGACGGGTGGTTAGACACCGCCTCAGGGGCTGCAGTCTCAACGGCGATCGAGCCGAACACCAGCATAACCCTCTGCGCAACCCGTGACTCCAAGGTGCCGGACTCTTTTTCTGACTCCGAACCGCCCGCGCCCCTGCCAATCGAATCCGATTGGGCGCCGATCATTGAATTCACCGCCACAGATATCTTTCAGCACTCGCCCTTCGGCGACATTCTGAATTCACTAAGGTGTCTCTCTTTGTCAGGAGAGCCCTGGCCGGATTATGGCCAACAAGATCAGGATGCGGACGACGAAGAAATTCGACGCCCACCCACCACCCACTTCGTAGCCACTGTCGATGATTTAACTGACATGCTCGACTTCGACTCTGAAGACATCGACGATATGGACGACGATGTAGGAGACGAACATGAACCAACACCTATAGGGCACTGGAAAGCCACCTCGTCATATGACATATACATGGTGGATACACCCAAAGAAGGCAATGACGACGGGACAGCGGAGGATGACCCCTCCAAGAAGCAACCCAAACGCCGACGTCAGCGGCGCCGCTCTAAGTCCCGCCAAAGCAAAAGTGGTGATACCGGCATAGGAGATAATAACACTCCGGATAGTACCGAAGACAACAACAATCCCCTCTAGCAAGATTTAGAGCAGGAGAATGAAGGAGCCAGCTCTCCTGAGAGAGCGGCAGACGGAGAGGAGGAGGATGACAATTACATCCCCCCCTCCGAAGATGAGGCAAGCCTCGGTGACGATGAATTCGCCGTCCTAGATGATCCTGTCGAACAAGAGCGCTTCAAGCGCCGACTTATGGCCACGGCAAATAGCCTGAAGAAAAAGCAGCAGCAGCTTCAAGCTGATCAAGATCTGCTAGCTGACAAATGGAATGAAGTCCTCGCGGCCGAGGAATATAAACTCGAGCGCCCCTCCAAGAGTTACCCAAGGCGCAGGTTACTACCCCGACTGGAGGAAGAAGCGTATGATACGGCTGATCGGACACCTCGTGGCCGCGATAGAGAGGCATTCCAGCCAAAAGCTCAGCCTCCACCCCAACGCCATTCAAATAAAAAGGCATGGGGAGATACGCCAGACCTGCGAGACATATTGGAGGACAAGGCAAAGCATTCAAGATCGATCTACGGATCACGAGGGCGCACCACTCTGCGAGACGACAAACGTCATGCCGGATACAGTAAAAGCAAATCCGGTCGGGCCGAACACAGCGGGCAAGACCCATTCGAGCTGCATCGAGATATAGCCCAATACAGAGGCGCCGCACACCCCTTATGCTTCACAGACGAAGTAATGGAACATCAATTCCCAGAAGGTTTCAAACCTGTAAATATTGAATCATACGACGGCACAACAGATCCCGCAGTATGGATTGAGGACTTCCTCCTCCACATCCACATGGCCCGCGGTGATGACTTACATGCCATCAAATACCTCCCACTAAAGCTCAAAGGACCAGCGCGGCATTGGCTTAACAGCTTGCCAGCGGACTCCATTAGCTGTTGGGAAGATCTGGAAGCCGCATTCCTCGACAACTTTCAGGGAACCTATGTGCGACCACCAGACGCCGATGACTTGAGCCACATAATTCAGCAGCCAGAAGAGTCGGCCAGGCAATTCTGGACTTGGTTCCTTACAGAGAAAAATCAAATCGTCGACTGTCCGGATGCGGAGGCCTTAGCGGCTTTCAAACACAACATCCGAGACGAGTGGCTAGCCCGGCACCTTGGTCAGGAAAAGCCGAAATCTATGGCAGCTCTCACGACGCTCATGACCCGCTTTTGTGCGGGAGGAGACAGCTGGCTGGCTCGCAGTAATAACATATCAAAGAACCATGGTACCTCAGATACCAAGGACGGCAATAGTAGGTCACGTCGCAACAAGCATAAGCGCCGCATTAACAGCGAAAATACTGAGGATACGGCAGTCAATGCCAGATTCAAAGGCTCTAAACCCGGTCAGCGGAAAAAGCCATTCAAACAAAGCACGCCGGGTCCGTCCAGCTTGGACCGTATACTCGATCGCTCGTGTCAAATACACGGCACCCCAGACAAGCCAGCCAATCACACCAACAGGGATTGTTGGGTGTTCAAGCAGGCCGACAAGTTAATTGCTGAAAACAAGGACAAGGGGCCGCATAGCGATGACAAGGAGGAGCCCCGGCAGCCGCACACTGGAGGACAGAAGAGGTTTCCCCCGCAAGTGCGGACGGTGAACATGATATACGCAACCCACATCCCCAAGAGGGAGCGGAAGCGTGCGCTCAGGGACGTATATGCGTTGGAGCCAGTCGCCCCAAAGTTCAACCCTTGGTCCTCCTGTCCGATCACCTTCGATCGCAGGGACCACCCCACTAGTATCCGTCATGGCGGATTCGCCGCACTGGTCCTAGACCCAATCATCGACGGATTTCACCCCACTCAAGTCCTTATGGACGGCGGCAGCAGCCTGAACTTGCTTTATCAGGACACGGTGCGCAAAATGGGTATAGACCACTCAAGGATCAAACCCACCAAAAACGACCTTTAAGGGCGTCATTCCAGGTGTAGAGGCCCATTGCACAGGCTCAATTACACTGAAGTGGTCTTCGGATCCCCGGATAATTTCCCGAAGCGAAGAGTTAATCTTCGATATAGTCCCGTTCCGCAGTGGTTATCACGCGCTGCTCGGGCGAACCGCATTCGCCAGATTCAATGCGGTACCGCATTATGCATACCTCAAGCTCAAGATGCCAGGACCTCGCGGAGTTATTATAGTCAGTGGAAACATAGAGCGCTCTCTCCGAACAGAGGAGCACACCGCGGCCCTCGCAGCAGAAGCGCAAAGCAGCCTCTCAAGGCAATCAACCAGTTCGGCGCTTCATAGCCCGGACACCTTCAAGCACGCTCGGGGCAATCGGCAAATAGACCGCCTGGCGCGATATGAGCTCGCGTAGCAATACGGTGGCCACCTCAATCCCAGCCCAGCGGCGAAACTCGTGCCGCGCGTACATAATTACGCATTAAAAATACCATGGGCACAGGTGGGGAGGGGGCACAACTGCGGCATGCCCCAAAACGCGGCCTAAACCGCACTAGGGGCTTCCCATTTGGTTATTTTTCTTTTTCTTTCAGGACCTTAATCTCTGGAAACACTGTCCGGCAGCACTATTGCCGAACACATGATGCAGCAACCAAGGAGGCAGACAGCTACGTCATACCACGGAATTCCCAGGTTGATTACAGTAACGAGTGAAATATTCAATTTAATATGATTACTCAGCTTGCCCTTGGAAGGGATTTAGTCCTTCTCTTTGCTTATCGCACTATCTGTATCACTCTGCTTTAACACAATTTTTTCATAAACAATGCATGACATTATGACTATTATTGCATTCTTGTTATATATATATATATATATATCTGTGTTCATTAATGACGCCTTGCAACCATACACTCTGGTACGGCCAATACACCAGGGGCTTATGTACCCCACAATACGGTGTGAAAAGTCTGAACACTTTCACAAGTGCGGCACCCCGAACTTATAGCATTATATGCATCAGCTTCGAATCATGTCTTTGGTCAAATGTTGGGTTTGCCCGGCTCCTATGTTTTGGTACCTTACATTCCGCTCTATCGGCTAAGGTAGCGCTAGGAGAACTACTGCGATTGTGCCCCGGTTCTGCCGGGCTTAGCACCTCAGTAGAGAAAGCTAAAACTGACTGTCATGATAAGGCGAGAGACTGGTCGCTGTTCGGCGAGGTTTTTCGAGTCCCTAAAGACTTATGCCGCTTAGGGCGAGGGGCCGGCCCTGTCCGGCTTACAGGCATGTATCACGCCCCGAATTCGGCCTTCTGAATACCAGGGGCTTCGCCGAAATTTAAAATTATA